>NW_027206775.1:300000-393152 GCF_032191515.1 Phaenicophaeus curvirostris | reverse complement strand
GGATAGGGTACTGAATTGTATCTAAACTGCGGCTAATAAGGAGATTATGGCAAAGAGAATATCTCCCGCAGGGAATCTGCTACCATCAAATATTTGCCCTCATTAGACTCCCCTCTGGAAGCGCTTTCACTGCAAGCTGCAGATTCCCTCCTAACAGCAAGCTTTAGGATAGGGTACTGAATTGTAACTTACTTTCGCCTAATAATGCGATTTTGGCAAAGAGAGTATCTCCCGCAGGGAAGCTGCTACCATCAAATGTTTGCCCTCGTTAGACTCCCCTCTGGAAGCGCTTTCACTGCAAGCTGCAGATTCCCTCCTAACAGCAAGCTTTAGGATAGGGTACTGAATTGTAACTTACTTTCGCCTAATAAGCGATTTTGGCAAAGAGAGTATCTCCCGCAGGGAAGCTGCTACCATCAAATGTTTGCCCTCATTAGACTCCCCTCTGGAAGCGCTTTCACTGCAAGCTGCAGATTCCTTCCTAACAGCAAGCTTTAGGATAGGGTACTGAATTGTAACTTACTTTCGCCTAATAATGCGATTTTGGCAAAGAGAGTATCTCCCGCAGGGGAAGCTGCTACCATCAAATATTTGCCCTCATTAGACTCCCCTCTGGAAGCGCTTTCACTGCAAGCTGCAGATTCCCTCCTAACAGCAAGCTTTAGCATAGGGTACTGAATTGTAACTTACTTTCGCCTAATAAGGCGATTTTGGCAAAGAGAATATCTCCCGCAGGGAAGCTGTTACTATCAAATGTTTGCCCTCATTACACTCCCCTCTGGAAGGGCTTTCACTGCATGTGGCAGATTCCCACCTAACAGCAAGCTTTAGGATAGGGTACTGAATTGTAACTTACTTTCGCCTAATAAGGCGATTTTGGCAAAGAGAATATCTCCCGCAGGGAAGCTGCTACCATCAAATGTTTGCCCTCGTTAGACTCCCCTCTGGAAGCGCTTTCACTGCAAGCTGCAAATTCCCTCCTAACAGCAAGCTTTAGGATAGGGTACTGAATTGTAACTTACTTTCGCCTAATAATGCGATTTTGGCAAAGAGAGTATCTCCCGCAGGGAAGCTGCTACCATCAAACGTTTGCCCTCATTAGACTCCCCTCTGGAAGCGCTTTCACTGCAAGCTGCAGATTCCCTCCTAACAGCAAGCTTTAGGATAGGGTACTGAATGGTAACTTACTTTCGCATAATAATGCGATTTTGGCAAAGAGAGTATCTCCCGCAGGGAAGCTGCTACCATCAAATGTTTGCCCTCGTTAGACTCCCCTCTGGAAGCGCTTTCACGGCAAGCTGCAAATTCCCTCCTAACAGCAAGCTTTAGGATAGGGTACTGAATTGTAACTTACTTTCGCCTAATAATGCGATTTTGGAAAAGAGACTATCTCCCGCAGGGAAGCTGCTACCATCAAATGTTTGCCCTCATTAGACTCCCCTCTGGAAGCGCTTTCACTGCAAGCTGCAGATTCCCTCCTAACAGCAAGCTTTAGGATAGGGTACTGAATGGTAACTTACTTTCGCATAATAATGCGATGTTGGCAAAGAGAGTATCTCCCGCAGGGAAGCTGCTACCATCAAATGTTTGCCCTCATTAGACACCGCTCTGGAAGCGCTTTCACTGCAAGCTGCAGATACCCTCCTAACAGCAAATTTAGGTTAGGGAACTGAATTGTAACTTACTTTCGCCTAATAATGCGATTTTGGCAAAGAGAGTATCTCCCGCAGGGAAGCTGCTACCATCAAATGTTTGCCCTCATTAGACTCCCCTCTGGAAGCGCTTTCACTGCAAGCTGCAGATTCCCTCCTAACAGCAAGCTTTAGGATAGGGTACTGAATTGTAACTTACTTTCGCCTAATAATGCGATTTTGGCAAAGAGAATATCTCCCGCAGGGAAGCTGTTACCATCAAATGTTTGCCCTCATTAGACTCCCCTCTGGAAGCGCTTTCACTGCAAGCTGCAGATACCCTCCTAACAGCAAGCTTTAGGATAGGGTACTGAATTGTATCTTACTTTCGCCTAATAATGCGATTTTGGCAAAGAGAGTATCTCCCGCAGGGAAGCTGCTACCATCAAATGTTTGCCCTCGTTAGACTACCCTCTGGAAGCACTTTCACTGCAAGCTGCAGATTCCCTCCTACCAGCAAGCTTTAGGATAGGGTACTGAATTGTAACTTACTTTCGCCTAATAATGCGATTTTGGCAAAGAGACTATCTCCCGCAGGGAAGCTGCTACCATCAAATGTTTGCCCTCATTAGACTCCCCTCTGGAAGCGCTTTCACTGCAAGCTGCAGATTCCCTCCTAACAGCAAGCGTTAGGATAGGGTACTGAATTGTAACTTACTTTCGCCTAATAATGCGATTTTGGCAAAGAGAGTATCTCCCGCAGGGAAGCTGCTACCATCAAATATTTGCCCTCATTAGACTCCCCTCTGGAAGCGCTTTCACTGCAAGCTGCAGATTCCCTCCTAACAGCAAGCTTTAGCATAGAGTACTGAATTGTAACTTACTTTCGCCTAATAAGGCGATTTTGGAAAAGAGAATATCTCCCGCAGGGAAGCTGTTACTATCAAATGTTTGCCCTCATTACACTCCCCTCTGGAAGGGCTTTCACTGCATGTGGCAGATTCCCACCTAACAGCAAGCTTTAGGATAGGGTACTGAATTGTAACTTACTTTCGCCTAATAAGGCGATTTTGGCAAAGAGAATATCTCCCGCAGGGAAGCTGTTACCATCAAACGTTTGCCCTCATTAGACTCCCCTCTGGAAGCGCTTTCACTGCAAGCTGCAGATTCCCTCCTAACAGCAAGCTTTAGGATAGGGTACTGAATGGTAACTTACTTTCGCATAATAATGCGATTTTGGCAAAGAGAGTATCTCCCGCAGGGAAGCTGCTACCATCAAATGTTTGCCCTCGTTAGACTCCCCTCTGGAAGCGCTTTCACTGCAAGCTGCAAATTCCCTCCTAACAGCAACTTTAGGTTAGGGTACTGAATTGTAACTTACTTTCGCCTAATAATGCGATTTTGGCAAAGAGAGTATCTCCCGCAGGGAAGCTGCTACCATCAAATGTTTGCCCTCATTAGACTCCCCTCTGGAAGCGCTTTCACTGCAAGCTGCAGATTCCCTCCTAACAGCAAGCTTTAGGATAGGGTACTGAATGGTAACTTACTTTCGCATAATAATGCGATTTTGGCAAAGAGAATATCTCCCGCAGGGAAGCTGCTAACATCAAATCTTTGCCCTCATTAGACTCCCCTCTAGAAGCGCTTTCACTGCAAGCTGCAGATACCCTCCTAACAGCAAGCTTTAGGATAGGGTACTGAATTGTATCTTACTTTCGCCTAATAATGCGATATTGGCAAAGAGAGTATCTCCCGCAGGGAAGCTGCTACCATCAAATGTTTGCCCTCGTTAGACTCCCCTCTGGAAGCGCTTTCACTGCAAGCTGCAGATTCCCTCCTAACAGCAAGCTTTAGGATAGGGTACTGAATTGTAACTTACTTTCGTCTAATAATGCGATTTTGGAAAAGAGAGTATCTCCCGCAGGGAAGCTGCTACCATCAAATATTTGCCCTCATTAGACTCCCCTCTGGAAGCGCTTTCACTGCAAGCTGCAGATTCCCTCCTAACAGCAAGCTTTAGGATAGGGTACTGAATTGTATCTAAACTGCGGCTAATAAGGCGATTATGGCAAAGAGAATATCTCCCGCAGGGAATCTGCTACCATCAAATATTTGCCCTCATTAGACTCCCCTCTGGAAGCGCTTTCACTGCAAGCTGCAGATTCCCTCCTAACAGCAAGCTTTAGGATAGGGTACTGAATCGTAACTTACTTTCGCCTAATAATGCGATTTTGGCAAAGAGAGTATCTCCCGCAGGGAAGCTGCTACCATCAAATGTTTGCCCTCGTTAGACTCCCCTCTGGAAGCGCTTTCACTGCAAGCTGCAGATTCCCTCCTAACAGCAAGCTTTAGGATAGGGTACTGAATTGTAACTTACTTTCGCCTAATAACGCGATTTTGGCAAAGAGAGTATCTCCCGCAGGGAAGCTGCTACCATCAAATGTTTGCCCTCATTAGACTCCCCTCTGGAAGCGCTTTCACTGCAAGCTGCAGATTCCTTCCTAACAGCAAGCTTTAGGATAGGGTACTGAATTGTAACTTACTTTCGCCTAATAATGCGATTTTGGCAAAGAGAGTATCTCCCGCAGGGAACCTGCTACCATCAAATATTTGCCCTCATTAGACTCCCCTCTGGAAGCGCTTTCACTGCAAGCTGCAGATTCCCTCCTAACAGCAAGCTTTAGCATAGGGTACTGAATTGTAACTTACTTTCGCCTAATAAGGCGATTTTGGCAAAGAGAATATCTCCCGCAGGGAAGCTGTTACTATCAAATGTTTGCCCTCATTACACTCCCCTCTGGAAGGGCTTTCACTGCATGTGGCAGATTCCCACCTAACAGCAAGCTTTAGGATAGGGTACTGAATTGTAACTTACTTTCGCCTAATAAGGCGATTTTGGCAAAGAGAATATCTCCCGCAGGGAAGCTGCTACCATCAAATGTTTGCCCTCGTTAGACTCCCCTCTGGAAGCGCTTTCACTGCAAGCTGCAAATTCCCTCCTAACAGCAAGCTTTAGGATAGGGTACTGAATTGTAACTTACTTTCGCCTAATAATGCGATTTTGGCAAAGAGAGTATCTCCCGCAGGGAAGCTGCTACCATCAAACGTTTGCCCTCATTAGACTCCCCTCTGGAAGCGCTTTCACTGCAAGCTGCAGATTCCCTCCTAACAGCAAGCTTTAGGATAGGGTACTGAATGGTAACTTACTTTCGCATAATAATGCGATTTTGGCAAAGAGAGTATCTCCCGCAGGGAAGCTGCTACCATCAAATGTTTGCCCTCGTTAGACTCCCCTCTGGAAGCGCTTTCACGGCAAGCTGCAAATTCCCTCCTAACAGCAAGCTTTAGGATAGGGTACTGAATTGTAACTTACTTTCGCCTAATAATGCGATTTTGGAAAAGAGACTATCTCCCGCAGGGAAGCTGCTACCATCAAATGTTTGCCCTCATTAGACTCCCCTCTGGAAGCGCTTTCACTGCAAGCTGCAGATTCCCTCCTAACAGCAAGCTTTAGGATAGGGTACTGAATGGTAACTTACTTTCGCATAATAATGCGATGTTGGCAAAGAGAGTATCTCCCGCAGGGAAGCTGCTACCATCAAATGTTTGCCCTCATTAGACACCGCTCTGGAAGCGCTTTCACTGCAAGCTGCAGATACCCTCCTAACAGCAAATTTAGGTTAGGGAACTGAATTGTAACTTACTTTCGCCTAATAATGCGATTTTGGCAAAGAGAGTATCTCCCGCAGGGAAGCTGCTACCATCAAATGTTTGCCCTCATTAGACTCCCCTCTGGAAGCGCTTTCACTGCAAGCTGCAGATTCCCTCCTAACAGCAAGCTTTAGGATAGGGTACTGAATTGTAACTTACTTTCGCCTAATAATGCGATTTTGGCAAAGAGAATATCTCCCGCAGGGAAGCTGTTACCATCAAATGTTTGCCCTCATTAGACTCCCCTCTGGAAGCGCTTTCACTGCAAGCTGCAGATACCCTCCTAACAGCAAGCTTTAGGATAGGGTACTGAATTGTATCTTACTTTCGCCTAATAATGCGATTTTGGCAAAGAGAGTATCTCCCGCAGGGAAGCTGCTACCATCAAATGTTTGCCCTCGTTAGACTACCCTCTGGAAGCACTTTCACTGCAAGCTGCAGATTCCCTCCTACCAGCAAGCTTTAGGATAGGGTACTGAATTGTAACTTACTTTCGCCTAATAATGCGATTTTGGCAAAGAGACTATCTCCCGCAGGGAAGCTGCTACCATCAAATGTTTGCCCTCATTAGACTCCCCTCTGGAAGCGCTTTCACTGCAAGCTGCAGATTCCCTCCTAACAGCAAGCGTTAGGATAGGGTACTGAATTGTAACTTACTTTCGCCTAATAATGCGATTTTGGCAAAGAGAGTATCTCCCGCAGGGAAGCTGCTACCATCAAATATTTGCCCTCATTAGACTCCCCTCTGGAAGCGCTTTCACTGCAAGCTGCAGATTCCCTCCTAACAGCAAGCTTTAGCATAGAGTACTGAATTGTAACTTACTTTCGCCTAATAAGGCGATTTTGGAAAAGAGAATATCTCCCGCAGGGAAGCTGTTACTATCAAATGTTTGCCCTCATTACACTCCCCTCTGGAAGGGCTTTCACTGCATGTGGCAGATTCCCACCTAACAGCAAGCTTTAGGATAGGGTACTGAATTGTAACTTACTTTCGCCTAATAAGGCGATTTTGGCAAAGAGAATATCTCCCGCAGGGAAGCTGTTACCATCAAACGTTTGCCCTCATTAGACTCCCCTCTGGAAGCGCTTTCACTGCAAGCTGCAGATTCCCTCCTAACAGCAAGCTTTAGGATAGGGTACTGAATGGTAACTTACTTTCGCATAATAATGCGATTTTGGCAAAGAGAGTATCTCCCGCAGGGAAGCTGCTACCATCAAATGTTTGCCCTCGTTAGACTCCCCTCTGGAAGCGCTTTCACTGCAAGCTGCAAATTCCCTCCTAACAGCAACTTTAGGTTAGGGTACTGAATTGTAACTTACTTTCGCCTAATAATGCGATTTTGGCAAAGAGAGTATCTCCCGCAGGGAAGCTGCTACCATCAAATGTTTGCCCTCATTAGACTCCCCTCTGGAAGCGCTTTCACTGCAAGCTGCAGATTCCCTCCTAACAGCAAGCTTTAGGATAGGGTACTGAATGGTAACTTACTTTCGCATAATAATGCGATTTTGGCAAAGAGAATATCTCCCGCAGGGAAGCTGCTAACATCAAATCTTTGCCCTCATTAGACTCCCCTCTGGAAGCGCTTTCACTGCAAGCTGCAGATACCCTCCTAACAGCAAGCTTTAGGATAGGGTACTGAATTGTATCTTACTTTCGCCTAATAATGCGATATTGGCAAAGAGAGTATCTCCCGCAGGGAAGCTGCTACCATCAAATGTTTGCCCTCGTTAGACTACCCTCTGGAAGCACTTTCACTGCAAGCTGCAGATTCCCTCCTACCAGCAAGCTTTAGGATAGGGTACTGAATTGTAACTTACTTTCGCCTAATAATGCGATTTTGGCAAAGAGAGTATCTCCCGCAGGGAACCTGCTACCATCAAATGTTTGCCCTCATTAGACTCCCCTCTGGAAGCGCTTTCACTGCAAGCTGCAGATTCCCTCCTAACAGCAAGCTTTAGGATAGGGTACTGAATTGTAACTTAACTGCGGCTAATAAGGCGATTTTGGCAAAGAGACTATCTCCCGCGGGGAAGCTGTTACCATCAAATGTTTGCCCTCATTAGACTCCCCTCTGGAAGCGCTTTCACTGCAAGCTGCAGATTCCCTCCTAACAGCAAGCTTTAGGATAGGGTACTGAATTGTAACTTACTTTCGCCTAATAATGCGATTTTGGCAAAGAGACTATCTCCCGCAGGGAAGCTGCTACCATCACATGTTTGCCCTCATTAGACTCCCCTCTGGAAGCGCTTTCACTGCAAGCTGCAGATTCCCTCCTAACAGCAAGCTTTAGGATAGGGTCCTGAATTGTAACTTACTTTCGCCTAATAATGCGATTTTGGCAAAGAGAGTATCTCCCGCAGGGAAGCTGCTAACATCAAATGTTTGCCCTCATTAGACTCCCCTCTGGAAGCGCTTTCACTGCAAGCTGCAGATTCCCTCCTAACAGCAAGCTTTAGGATAGGGTACTGAATTGTATCTTACTTTCGCCTAATAATGCGACTTTGGCAAAGAGAGTATCTCCCGCAGGGAAGCTGCTACCATCAAATGTTTGCCCACATTAGACTCCCCTCTGGAAGCGCTTTCACTGCAAGCTGCAGATTCCCTCCTAACAGCAAGCTTTAGGATAGGGTACTGAATTGTAACTTATTTTCGCCTAATAATGCGAATTTGGCAAAGAGAGTATCTCCTGCAGGGAAGCTGCTACCATCACATGTTTGCCCTCGTTAGACTCCCCTCTGGAAGCGCTTTCACTGCAAGCTGCAGATTCCCTCCTAACAGCAATCTTTAGGATAGGGTACTGAATTGTATCTTACTTTCCCTAAAAATGCGATATTGACAAAGAGAGTATCTCCCGCAGGGAAGCTGCTACCATCAAATGTTTGCCCTCATTAGACTCCCCTCTGGAAGCGCTTTCACTGCAAGCTGCAGATTCGCGCCTAACAGCAAGCTTTAGGATAGGGTACTGAATTGTAACTTACTTTCGCCTAATAATGCGATTATGGCAAGGAGACTATCTCCCGCAGGGAAGCTGCTACCATCAAATGTTTGCCCTCATTAGACTCCCCTCTGGAAGCGCTTTCACTGCAAGCTGCAGATTCCCTCCTAACAGCAAGCTTTAGGATAGGGTACTGAATTGTAACTTACTTTCGCCTAATAATGCGGTTTTGGCAAAGAGAGTATCTCCCGCAGGGAAGCTGCTACCATCAAATGTTTGCCCTCATTAGACTCCCCTCTGGAAGCGCTTTTACTGCAAGCTGCGGATTCCCTCCTAACAGCAAGCTTTAGGAAAGGGTTCTGAATTTTAACTTACTTTCGCCTAATAATGCGATTTTGGCAAAGAGAGTATCTCCCGCAGGGAAGCTGCTACCATCAAATGTTTGCCCTCATTAGACTCCCCTCTGGAAGCGCTTTCACTGCAAGCTGCAGATTCCCTCCTAACAGCAAGCTTTAGGATAGGGTACTGAATTGTAACTTAACTGCGGCTAATAAGGCGATTTTGGCAAAGAGAATATCTCCCGCAGGGAAGCTGCTACCATCAAATGTTTGCCCTCATTAGACTCCCCTCTGGAAGCGCATTCACTTCAAGCTGCAGATTCCCTCCTAACAGCAAGCTTTAGGATAGGGTACTGAATTGTAACTTACTTTCGCCTAATAACGCGATTTTGGCAAAGAGAGTATCTCCCGCAGGAAAGCTGCTACCATCAAATGTTTGCCCTCATTAGACTCCCCTCTGGAAGCGCTTTCACTGCAAGCTGCAAATTCCCTCCTAACAGCAAGCTTTAGGATAAGGTACCGAATTGTAACTTAACTGCGGCCAATAAGGCGATTTTGGCAAAGAGAGTATCTCCCGCAGGGAAGCTGCTACCATCAAATGTTTGCCCTCATTAGACTCCCCTCTGGAAGCGCTTTCACTGCAAGCTGCAGATTCCCTCCTAACAGCAAGCTTTAGGATAGGGTACTGAATTGTAACTTAACTGCGGCTAATAAGGCGATTTTGGCAAAGAGACTATCTCCCGCGGGGAAGCTGTTACCATCAAATGTTTGCCCTCATTAGACTCCCCTCTGGAAGCGCTTTCACTGCAAGCTGCAGATTCCCTCCTAACAGCAAGCTTTAGGATAGGGTACTGAATTGTAACTTACTTTCGCCTAATAATGCGATTTTGGCAAAGAGACTATCTCCCGCAGGGAAGCTGCTACCATCACATGTTTGCCCTCATTAGACTCCCCTCTGGAAGCGCTTTCACTGCAAGCTGCAGATTCCCTCCTAACAGCAAGCTTTAGGATAGGGTCCTGAATTGTAACTTACTTTCGCCTAATAATGCGATTTTGGCAAAGAGAGTATCTCCCGCAGGGAAGCTGCTAACATCAAATGTTTGCCCTCATTAGACTCCCCTCTGGAAGCGCTTTCACTGCAAGCTGCAGATTCCCTCCTAACAGCAAGCTTTAGGATAGGGTACTGAATTGTATCTTACTTTCGCCTAATAATGCGACTTTGGCAAAGAGAGTATCTCCCGCAGGGAAGCTGCTACCATCAAATGTTTGCCCACATTAGACTCCCCTCTGGAAGCGCTTTCACTGCAAGCTGCAGATTCCCTCCTAACAGCAAGCTTTAGGATAGGGTACTGAATTGTAACTTATTTTCGCCTAATAATGCGAATTTGGCAAAGAGAGTATCTCCTGCAGGGAAGCTGCTACCATCACATGTTTGCCCTCGTTAGACTCCCCTCTGGAAGCGCTTTCACTGCAAGCTGCAGATTCCCTCCTAACAGCAATCTTTAGGATAGGGTACTGAATTGTATCTTACTTTCCCTAAAAATGCGATATTGACAAAGAGAGTATCTCCCGCAGGGAAGCTGCTACCATCAAATGTTTGCCCTCATTAGACTCCCCTCTGGAAGCGCTTTCACTGCAAGCTGCAGATTCGCGCCTAACAGCAAGCTTTAGGATAGGGTACTGAATTGTAACTTACTTTCGCCTAATAATGCGATTATGGCAAGGAGACTATCTCCCGCAGGGAAGCTGCTACCATCAAATGTTTGCCCTCATTAGACTCCCCTCTGGAAGCGCTTTCACTGCAAGCTGCAGATTCCCTCCTAACAGCAAGCTTTAGGATAGGGTACTGAATTGTAACTTACTTTCGCCTAATAATGCGGTTTTGGCAAAGAGAGTATCTCCCGCAGGGAAGCTGCTACCATCAAATGTTTGCCCTCATTAGACTCCCCTCTGGAAGCGCTTTTACTGCAAGCTGCGGATTCCCTCCTAACAGCAAGCTTTAGGAAAGGGTTCTGAATTTTAACTTACTTTCGCCTAATAATGCGATTTTGGCAAAGAGAGTATCTCCCGCAGGGAAGCTGCTACCATCAAATGTTTGCCCTCATTAGACTCCCCTCTGGAAGCGCTTTCACTGCAAGCTGCAGATTCCCTCCTAACAGCAAGCTTTAGGATAGGGTACTGAATTGTAACTTAACTGCGGCTAATAAGGCGATTTTGGCAAAGAGAATATCTCCCGCAGGGAAGCTGCTACCATCAAATGTTTGCCCTCATTAGACTCCCCTCTGGAAGCGCATTCACTTCAAGCTGCAGATTCCCTCCTAACAGCAAGCTTTAGGATAGGGTACTGAATTGTAACTTACTTTCGCCTAATAACGCGATTTTGGCAAAGAGAGTATCTCCCGCAGGAAAGCTGCTACCATCAAATGTTTGCCCTCATTAGACTCCCCTCTGGAAGCGCTTTCACTGCAAGCTGCAAATTCCCTCCTAACAGCAAGCTTTAGGATAAGGTACCGAATTGTAACTTAACTGCGGCCAATAAGGCGATTTTGGCAAAGAGAGTATCTCCCGCAGGGAAGCTGCTACCATCAAATGTTTGCCCTCATTAGACTCCACTCTGGAAGCGCTTTCACTGCAAGCTGCAGATTCCCTCCTAACAGCAAGCTTTAGGATAGTGTACTGAACTGTATCTTAACTGCGGCTATTAAGGCGATTTTGGCAAAGAGACTATCTCCCTCAGGGAAGCTGCTACCATCAAATGTTTGCCCTCATTAGACTCCCCTCTGGAAGCGCTTTCACTGCAAGCTGCAGATTCCCTCCTAACAGCAAGCTTTAGGATAGGGTACTGAATTGTAACTTACTTTCGCCTAATAATGCGATTTTGGCAAAGAGAGTATCTCCCGCAGGGAAGCTGCTACCATCAAATGCTTGCCCTCATTAGACTCCCCTCTGGAAGCGCTTTCACTGCAAGCTGCAGATTCCCTCCTAACAGCAAGCTTTAGGATAGGGTACTGAATTGTAACTTACTTTCGCCTAATAATGCGATTTTGGCAAAGAGAGTATCTCCCGCAGGGAAGCTGCTACCATCAAATATTTGCCCTCATTAGACTCCCCTCTGGAAGCGCTTTCACTGCAAGCTGCAGATTCCTTCCTAACAGCAAGCTTTAGGATAGGGTACTGAATTGTAACTTACTTTCGACTAATAATGCGATTTTGGCAAAGAGACAACCTCCCGCAGGGAAGCTGCTACCATCAAATATTTACCCTCATTAGACTCCCCTCTGGAAGCGCTTTCACTGCAAGTTGCAGATTCCCTCCTAAAAGCAAGCTTTAGGATAGGGTACTGAATTGTAACTTACTTTCGCCTAATAAAGCGATTTTGGCAAAGAGAGTATCTCCCGCAGGGAAGCTGTTACCATCAAATGTTTGCCCTCGTTAGACTCCCCTCTGGAAGCGCTTTCACTGCAAGCTGCAGATTCCCTCCTAACAGTAAGCTTTAGGATAGGGTACTGAATTGTAACTTACTTTCGCCTAATAATGCGATTTTTGCAAAGAGAGTATCTCCCGCAGGGAAGCTGCTACCATCAAATGTTTGCCCTCATTAGACTCCCCTCTGGAAGCGCTTTCACTGCAAGCTGCAGATTCCCTCCTAACAGCAAGCTTTAGGATAAGGTACTGATTTGTAAATTACTTTCGCCTATTAGTGCGATTTTGGCAAAGAGAGTATCTCCCGCAGGGAAGCTGCTACCATCAAATATTTGCCCTCATTAGACTCCCCTCTGGAAGCGCTTTCACTGCAAGCTGCAGATTCCCTCCTAACAGCAAGCTTTAGGATAGGGTACTGAATTGTAACTTACTTTCGCCTAATAATGCGATTTTGGAAAAGAGACTATCTCCCGCAGGGAAGCTGCTACCATCAAATCTTTGCCCTCATTAGACTCCCCTCTGGAAGCGCTTTCACTGCAAGCTGCAGATTCCCTCCTAACAGCAAGCTTTAGGATAGGGTACTGAATTGTAACTTACTTTCGCCTAATAATGCGATTTTGGCAAAGAGAGTATCTCCCGCAGGGAAGCTGCTACCATCAAATTTTTGCCCTCATTAGACTCCCCTCTGGAAGCGCTTTCACTGCAAGCTGCAGATTCCTTCCTAACAGCAAGCTTTAGGATAGGGTCCTGAATTGTAACTTACTTTCGCCTAATAATGCGATTTTGGCAAAGAGAGTATCTCCCGCAGGGAAGCTGCTACCATCAAATGTTTGCCCTCGTTAGACTCCCCTCTGGAAGCGCTTTCACTGCAAGCTGCAGATTCCCTCCTAACAGCAAGCTTTAGGATAGGGTACTGAATTGTAACTTACTTTCGCCTAATAATGCGATTTTGGCAAAGAGACTATAACTCGCAGGAAGCTGCTGCCACCAAATGTTTGCCCTCATTAGACTCCCCTCTGGAAGCGCTTTCACTGCAAGCTGCAGATTCCCTCCTAACAGCAAGCTTTAGGATAGGGTACTGAATTGTAACTTACTGTCGCTTAATAATGCGATTTTGGCAAAGAGACTGTCTCCCGCAGGGAAGCTGTTACCATCAAACGTTTGCCCTCATTAGACTCCCCTCTGGAAGCGCTTTCTCTGCAAGCTGCAGATTCCCTACTAACAGCAAGCTTTAGGATAGGGTACTGAATTGTATCTTACTTTCGCCTAGTAATGCGATTTTGGCAAAGAGAGTATCTCCCGCAGGGAAGCTGCTACCATCAAATGTTTGCCCTCATTAGACTACCCTGTGGAAGCGCTTTCACTGCAAGCTGCAGATTCCCTCCTAACAGCAAGCTTTAGGATAGAGTACTGAATTGTAACTTAATTGCAGCTACTAAGGCGATTTTGGCAAAGAGAATATCTCCCGCAGGGAAGCTGTTACCATCAAACGTTTGCCCTCATTAGACTCCCCTCTGGAAGCGCTTTCACTGCAAGCTGCAGATTCCCTCCTAACAGCAAGATTTAGGATAGGGTACTGAATTGTATCTTAACTGCGGCTAATAAGGCGATTTTGGCAAAGAGACTATCTCCCGCAGGGAAGCTGCTACCATCAAATGTTTGCCCTCATTAGACTCCCCTCTGGATGCGCTTTCACTGCAAGCTGCAGATTCCTTCCTAACATCAAGCTTTAGGATAGGGTACTGAATTGTAACTTACTTTCGCCTAATAATGCGATTTTGGCAAAGAGAGTATCTCCCGCAGGGAAGCTGCTACCATCAAATGTTTGCCCTCGTTAGACTCCCCTCTGGAAGCGCTTTGACTGCAAGCTGCAGATTCCCTCCTAACAGCAAGCTTTAGGATAGGGTACTGAATTGTAACTTACTTTCGCCTAATAATGCGATTTTGGCAAAGAGAGTATCTCCCGCAGGGAAGCTGCTACCATCAAATGTTTGCCCTCATTAGACTCCCCTCTGGAAGCGCTTTCACTGCAAGCTGCAGATTCCCTCCTAACAGCAAGCTTTAGGATAAGGTACTGAATTGTAACTTACTTTCGCCTATTAGTGCGATTATGGCAAAGAGAGTATCTCCCGCAGGGAAGCTGCTACCATCAAATATTTGCCCTCATTAGACTCCCCTCTGGAAGCGCTTTCACTGCAAGCTGCAGATTCCCTCCTAACAGCAAGCTTTAGGATAGGGTACTGAATTGCAACTTACTTTCGCCTAATAATGCGATTTTGGCAAAGAGAGTATCTCCCGCAGGGAAGATGCTACCATCAAATCTTTGCCCTCATTAGACTCCCCTCTGGAAGCGCTTTCACTGCAAGCTGCAGATTCCCTCCTAATAGCAAGCTTTAGGCTAGGGTACTGAATTGTAACTTACTTTCGCCTAATAATGCGATTTTGGCAAAGAGAGTATCTCCCGCAGGGAAGCTGCTACCATCAAATCTTTGTCCTCATTAGACTCCCCTCTGGAAGCGCTTTCACTGCAAGCTGCAGATTCCCTCCTAACAGCAAGCTTTAGGACAGTGTACTGAATTGTAACTTAACTGCGGCTTATAAGGCGATTATGGCAAAGAGAGTATCTCCCGCAGGGAAGCTGCTACCATCAAATGTTTGCCCTCGTTAGACTACCATCTGGAAGCGCATTCACTTCAAGCTGCAGATTCCCTCCTAAGAGCAAGCTTTAGGATAGGGTCCTGAATTGTAACTTACTTTCGCCTATTAGTGCGATTTTGGCAAAGAGAGTATCTCCCGCAGGGAAGCTGCTACCATCAAATGTTTCCCCTCATTAGACTCCCCTCTGGAAGCGCTTTCACTGCAAGCTGCAGATTCCTTCCTAACAGCAAGCTTTAGGATAGGGTCCTGAATTGTAACTTACTTTCGCCTATTAGTGCGATTTTGGCAAAGAGAGTATCTCCCGCAGGGAAGCTGCTACCATCAAATATTTGCCCTCATTAGACTCCCCTCTGGAAGTGCTTTGACTGCAAGCTGCAGATTCCCTCCTAACAGCAAGCTTTAGGATAGGGTACTGAATTGTAACTTACTTTCGCCTAATAATGCGATTTTGGCAAAAAGAGTATCTCCCGCAGGGAAGCTGCTACCATCAAATGTTTGCCCTCATTAGACTCCCCTCTGGAAGCGCTTTCACTGCAAGCTGCAGATTCCCTCCTAACAGCAAGCTTTAGGATAGGGTACTGAATTGTAACTTACTTTCGCCTAATAATGCGATTTTGGCAAAGAGAGTATCTCCCGCAGGGAAGCTGCTACCATCAAATCTTTGCCCTCATTAGACTCCCCTCTGGAAGCGCTTTCACTGCAAGCTGCAGATTCCCTCCTAACAGCAAGCTTTAGGACAGTGTACTGAATTGTAACTTAACTGTGGCTTATAAGGCGATTATGGCAAAGAGAGTATCTCCCGCAGGGAAGCTGCTACCATCAAATGTTTGCCCTCGTTAGACTACCCTGTGGAAGCGCTTTCACTGCAAGCTGCAGATTCCCTCCTAACAGCAAGCTTTAGGATAGGGTACTGAATTCTAACTTACTTTCGCCTATTAGTGCGATTTTGGCAAAGAGAGTATCTCCCGCAGGGAAGCTGCTACCATCAAATATTTGCCCTCATTAGACTCCCCTCTGGAAGCGCTTTCACTGCAAGCTGCAGATTCCCTCCTAACAGCAAGCTTTAGGATAGGGTACTGAATTGTATCTTACTTTCGCCTAATAATGCGATTTTGGCAAAGAGAATATCTCCCGCAGGGAAGCTGCTACCATCAAATGTTTGCCCTCATTAGACTCCCCTCTGGAAGCGCTTTCACTGCAAGCTGCAGATTCCCTCCTAACAGCAAGATTTAGGATAGGGTACTGAATTGTAACTTAACTGCGGATAATAAGGGGATTTTGGCAAAGAGAGTATCTCCCGCAGGGAAGCTGCTACCATCAAATGTTTGCCCTCATTAGACTCCCCTCTAGAAGCGCTTTCACTGCAAGCTGCAGATTCCCTCCTAACAGCAAGCTTTAGGATAGGGTACTGAATTGTAACTTAACTGCGGTTAATAAGGCGATTTTGGCAAAGAGAATATCTCCCGCAGGGAAGCTGCTACCATAAAATGATTGCCCTCATTAGACTCCCCTCTGGAAGCGCTTTCACTGCAAGCTGTAGATTCCCTCCTAAGACCAAGCTTTAGGATAGGGTACTGAATTGTATCTTACTTTCGCCTAGTAATGCGATTTTGGCAAAGAGAGTATCTCCCGCAGGGAAGCTGCTACCATCAAATGTTTGCCCTCATTAGACTCCCCTCTGGAAGCGCTTTCACTGCAAGCTGCAGATTCCCTCCTAACAGCAAGCTTTAGGATAGGGTACTGAATTGTAACTTACTTTCGCCTAATAATGCGATTTTGGCAAAAAGACTATAACTCGCAGGGAAGCTGCTACCATCAAATCTTTGCCCTCATTAGACTCCCCTCTGGAAGCGCTTTCACTGCAAGCTGCAGATTCCTTCCTAACAGCAAGCTTTAGGATAGGGTACTGAATTGTAACTTACTTTCGCCTAATAATGCGATTTTGGCAAAGATAGTAACTCCCGCAGGGAAGCTGCTACCATCAAATGTTTGCCCTCGTTAGACTCCCCTCTGGAAGCGCTTTCACTGCAAGCTGCAGATTCCCTCCTAACAGCAATCTTTAGGATAGGGTACTGAATTGTAACTTACTTTCGCCTAATAATGCGATTTTGGCAAAGAGGGTATCTCCCGCAGGGAAGCTGCTACCATCAAATGTTTGCCCTCGTTAGACTCCCCTCTGGAAGCGCTTTCACTGCAAGCTGCAGATTCCCTCCTAACAGCAAGCTTTAGGATAGGGTACTGAATTGTAACTTACTTTCGCCTATTAATGCGATTTTGGCAAAGAGAGTATCTCCCGCAGGGAAGCTGCTACCATCAAATCTTTGCCCTCATTAGACTCCCCTCTGGAAGCGCTTTCACTGCAAGCTGCAGATTCCCTCCTAACAGCAAGCTTTAGGATAGGGTACTGAATTGTAACTTAACTGCGGCTTATAAGGCGATTATGGCAAAGAGAGTATCTCCCGCAGGGAAGCTGCTACCATCAAATGTTTGCCCTCGTTAGACTACCCTCTGGAAGCGCATTCACTTCAAGCTGCAGATTCCCTCCTAACAGCAAGCTTTAGGATAGGGTACTGAATTGTAACTTACTTTCGCCTAATAATGCGATTTTGGCAAAGAGAGTATCTCCCGCAGGGAAGCTGCTACCATCAAATGTTTGCCCTCATTAGACTCCCCTCTGGAAGCGCTTTCACTGCAAGCTGCAGATTCCCTCCTAACAGCAAGCTTTAGGATAGGGTACTGAATTGTAACTTACTTTCGCCTAATAATGCGATTTTGGCAAAGAGACTGTAACTCGCAGGGAAGCTGCTGCCACCAAATATTTGCCCTCATTAGACTCCCCTCTGGAAGCGCTTTCACTGCAAGCTGCAGATTCCCTCCTAACAGCAAGCTTTAGGATAGGGTACTGAATTGTATCTTAACTGCGGCTAATAAGGCGATTTTGGCAAAGAGAATATCTCCCGCAGGGAAGCTGCTACCATCAAATGTTTGCCCTCATTAGACTCCCCTCTGGAAGCGCTTTCACTGCAAGCTGCAGATTCCCTCCTAACAGCAAGCTTTAGGATAGGGTACTGAATTGTAACTTACTTTCGCCTAATAATGCGATTTTGGCAAAGAGACTATAACTCGCAGGGAAGCTGCTGCCACCAAATGTTTGCCCTCATTAGAGTCCCCTCTGGAAGCGCTTTCACTGCAAGCTGCAGATTCCCTCCTAACAGCAAGCTTTAGGATAGGGTACTGAATTGTAACTTACTTTCGCCTAATAATGCGATTTTGGCAAAGAGAGTATCTCCCGCAGGGAAGCTGCTACCATCAAATCTTTGCCCTCATTAGACTCCCCTCTGGAAGCGCTTTCACTGCAAGCTGCAGATTCCCTCCTAACAGCAAGCTTTAGGATAGGGTACTGAATTGTAACTTAACTGCGGATTATAAGGCGATTATGGCAAAGAGAGTATCTCCCGCAGGGAAGCTGCTACCATCAAATGTTTGTCCTCGTTAGACTACCCTCTGGAAGTGCATTCACTTCAAGCTGCAGATTCCCTCCTAACAGCAAGCTTTAGGATAGGGTACTGAATTGTAACTTACTTTCTCTTATAATGCGATTTTGGCAAAGAGAGTATCTCCCGCAGGGAAGCTGCTACCATCAAATGTTTGCCCTCATTAGACTCCCCTCTGGAAGCGCTTTCACTGCAAGCTGCAGATTCCCTCCTAACAGCAAGCTTTAGGATAGGGTACTGAATTGTAACTTACTTTCGCCTAATAATGCGATTTTGGCAAAGAGACTATAACTCGCAGGGAAGCTGCTGCCACCAAATGTTTGCCCTCATTAGACTCCCCTCTTGAAGCGCTTTCACTTCAAGCTGCAGATTCCCTCCTAACAGCAAGCTTTAGGATAGGGTACTGAATTGTAACTTACTTTCGCCTAATAATGCGATTTTGGCAAAGAGACTGTCTCCCGCAGGGAAGCTGTTACCATCAAACGTTTGCCCTCATTAGACTCCCCTCCGGAAGCGCTTTCACTGCAAGCTGCAGATTCCCTCCTAACAGCAAGCTTTAGGATAGGGTACTGAATTGTAACTTAACTGCGGCTCATAAGGCGATTTTGGCAAAGAGACTATCTCCCGCAGGGAAGCTGCTACCATCAAATGTTTGCCCTCATTAGACTCCCCTCTGGAAGCGCTTTCACTGCAAGCTGCAGATTCTATCCTAACAGCAAGCTTTAGGATAGGGTACTGAATTGTAACTTACTTTCGCCTAATAATGAGATTTTGGCAAAGAGATTATCTCCCGCAGGGAAGCTGCTACCATCAAATGTTTGCCCTCATTAGACTCCCCTCTGGAAGCGCTTTCACTGCAAGCTGCAGATTCCTTCCTAACAGCAAGCTTTAGGATAGGGTACTGAATTGTAACTTACTTTCGCCTAATAATGCGATTTTGGCAAAGAGAGTATCTCCCGCATGGAAGCTGCTACCATCAAATGTTTGCCCTCATTAGACTCCCCTCTGGAAGCGCTTTCACTGCAAGCTGCAGATTCCCTCCTAACAGCAAGCTTTAGGATAGGGTACTGAATTGTAACTTACTTTCGCCTAATAATGCGATTTTGGCAAAGAGAGTATCTCCCGCAGGGAAGCTGCTACCATCAAATGTTTGCCCTCATTACACTCCCCTCTGGAAGCGCTTTCACTGCAAGCTTCAGATTCCCTCCTAACAGCAAGCTCTAGGATAGGGTACTGAATTGTAACTTACTTTCGCCTAATAATGCGATTTTGGCAAAGAGAGTATCTCCCGCAGGGAAGCTGCTACCATCAAATCTTTGCCCTCATTAGACTCCCCTCTGGAAGCGCTTTCACTGCAAGCTGCAGATTCCCTCCTAACAGCAAGCTTTAGGATAGGGTACTGAATTGTAACTTAACTGCGGCTTATAAGGCGATTATGGCAAAGAGAGTATCTCCCGCAGGGAAGCTGCTACCATCAAATGTTTGCCCTCTTTAGACTACCCTCTGGAAGCGCATTCACTTCAAGCTGCAGATTCCCTCCTAACAGCAAGCTTTAGGATAGGGTACTGAATTGTAACTTACTTTCGCCTAATAATGCGATTTTGGCAAAGAGAGTATCTCCCGCAGGGAAGCTGCTACCATCAAATGTTTGCCCTCATTACACTCCCCTCTGGAAGCGCTTTCACTGCAAGCTGCAGATTCCCTCCTAACAGCAAGCTTTAGGATAGGGTACTGAATTGTAACTTACTTTCGCCTAATAATGCGATTTTGGCAAAGAGACTATAACTCGCAGGGAAGCTGCTGCCACCAAATGTTTGCCCTCATTAGAGTCCCCTCTGGAAGCGCTTTCACTGCAAGCTGCAGATTCCCTCCTAACAGCAAGCTTTAGGATAGGGTACTGAATTGTAACTTACTTTCGCCTAATAATGCGATTTTGGCAAAGAGAGTATCTCCCGCAGGGAAGCTGCTACCATCAAATGTTTGCCCTCGTTAGACTCCCCTCTGGAAGCGCTTTCACTGCAAGCTGCAGATTCCCTCCTAACAGCAATATTTAGGATAGGGTACTGAATTGTATCTTACTTCAGCCTAATAATGCGATTTTGGCAAAGAGAGTATCTCCGGCAGGGAAGCTGCTACCATCAAATGTTTGCCCTCGTTAGACTCCCCTCTGGAAGCGCTTTCACTGCAAGCTGCAGATTCCCTCCTAACAGCAAGCTTTAGGATAGGGTACTGAATTGTAACTTAACTGCGTTTTATAAGGCGATTATTGCAAAGAGAGTATCTCCCGCAGGGAAGCTGCTACCATCAAATGTTTGTCCTCGTTATACTACCCTCTGGAAGTGCATTCACTTCAAGCTGCAGATTCCCTCCTAACAGCAAGCTTTAGGATAGGGTACTGAAATGTAACTTACTTTCTCTTACAATGCGATTTTGGCAAAGAGAGTATCTCCCGCAGGGAAGCTGCTACCATCAAATGTTTGCCCTCATTAGACTCCCCTCTGGAAGCGCTTTCACTGCAAGCTGCAGATTCCCTCCTAACAGCAAGCTTTAGGATAGGGTACTGAATTGTAACTTACTTTCGCCTAATAATGCGATTTTGGCAAAGAGACTGTCTCCCGCAGGGAAGCTGTTACCATCAAACGTTTGCCCTCATTAGACTCCCCTCTGGAAGCGCTTTCACTGCAAGCTGCAGATTCCCTCCTAACAGCAAGCTTTAGGATAGGGTGCTGAATTGTAACTTAACTGCGGCTCATAAGGCGATTTTGGCAAAGAGACTATCTCCCGCAGGGAAGCTGCTACCATCAAATGTTTGCCCTCATTAGACTCCCCTCTGGAAGCGCTTTCACTGCAAGCTGCAGATTCTATCCTAACAGCAAGCTTTAGGATAGGGTACTGAATTGTAACTTACTTTCGCCTAATAATGCGATTTTGGAAAAGAGTCTATCTCCCGCAGGGAAGCTGCTACCATCAAATGTTTGCCCTCATTAGACTACCCTGTGGAAGCGCTTTCACTGCAAGCTGCAGATTCCCTCCTAACAGCAAGCTTTAGGATAGGGTCCTGAATTGTAACTTACTTTCGCCTAATAATGCGATTTTGGCAAAGAGAGTATCTCCCGCAGGGAAGCTGCTACCATCAAATCTTTGCCCTCATTAGACTCCCCTCTGGAAGAGCTTTCACTGCAAGCTGCAGATTCCCTCCTAACAGCAAGCTTTAGGATAGGGTCCTGAATTGTAACTTACTTTCGCCTAATAATGCGATTTTGGCAAACAGAGTATCTCCCGCAGGGAAGCTGTTACCATCAAATGTTTGCCCTCGTTAGACTGCCCTCTGGAAGCGCATTCACTTCAAGCTGCAGATTCCCTCCTAACAGCAAGCTTTAGGATAGGGTACTGAATTGTAACTTACTTTCGCCTAATAATGAGATTTTGGCAAAGAGATTATCTCCCGCAGGGAAGCTGCTACCATCAAATGTTTGCCCTCATTAGACTCCCCTCTGGAAGCGCTTTCACTGCAAGCTGCAGATTCCTTCCTAACAGCAAGCTTTAGGATAGGGTACTGAATTGTAACTTACTTTCGCCTAATAATGCGATTTTGGCAAAGAGAGTATCTCCCGCAGGGAAGCTGCTACCATCAAATGTTTTCCCTCATTACACTCCCCTCTGGAAGCGCTTTCACTGCAAGCTTCAGATTCCCTCCTAACAGCAAGCTTTAGGATAGGGTACTGAATTGTAACTTACTTTCGCCTAATAATGCGATTTTGGCAAAGAGAGTATCTCCCGCAGGGAAGCTGTTACCATCAAATGTTTGCCCTCGTTAGACTACCCTCTGGAAGCGCATTCACTTCAAGCTGCAGATTCCCTCCTAACAGCAAGCTTTAGGATAGGGTACTGAATTGTAACTTAACTGCGGCTTATAAGGCGATTATGGCAAAGAGAGTATCTCCCGCAGGGAAGCTGCTACCATCAAATGTTTGCCCTCGTTAGACTACCCTCTGGAAGCGCATTCACTGCAAGCTGCAGATTCCCTCCTAACAGCAAGCTTTAGGATAGGGTACTGAATTGTAACTTACTTTCGCCTAATAATGCGATTTTGGCAAAGAGAGTATCTCCCGCAGGGAAGCTGCTACCATCAAATGTTTGCCATCGTTAGACTCCCCTCTGGAAGCGCTTTCACTGCAAGCTGCAGATTCCCTCCTAACAGCAAGCTTTAGGATAGGGTACTGAATTGTAACTTAACTGGGGCTAATAAGGCGATTATGGCAAAGAGAATATCTCCCGCAGGGAAGCTGCTACCATCAAATATTTGCCCTCGTTAGACTCCCCTCTGGAAGCGCTTTCACTGCAAGCTGCAGATTCCCTCCTAACAGCAAGCTTTAGGATAGGGTACTGAATTGTAACTTACTTTCGCCTAATAATGCGATTTTGGCAAAGAGAGTATCTCCCGCAGGGAAGCTGCTACCATCAAATGTTTGCCCTCATTAGACTCCCCTCTGGAAGCCCTTTCAATGCAAGCTGCAGATTCCCTCCTAACAGCAAGCTTTAGGATAGGGTACTGAATTGTAACTTACTTTCGCCTAATAATGCGATTTTGGCAAAGAGAGTATCTCCCGCAGGGAAGCTGCTACCATCAAATGTTTGCCCTCATTAGACTCCCCTCTGGAAGCGCTTTCACTGCAAGCTGCAGATTCCCTCCTAACAGCAAGCTTTAGGATAGGGTACTGAATTGTAACTTACTTTCGCCTAATAATGCGATTTTGGCAAAGAGACTGTAACTCGCAGGGAAGCTGCTGCCACCAAATATTTGCCCTCATTAGACTCCCCTCTGGAATCGCTTTCACTGCAAGCTGCAGATTCCCTCCTAACAGCAAGCTTTAGGATAGGGTACTGAATTGTAACTTAACTGCGGCTAATAAGGCGATTTTGGCAAAGAGAATATCTCCCGCAGGGAAGCTGCTACCATCAAATGTTTGCCCTCATTAGACTCCCCTCTGGAAGCGCTTTCACTGCAAGCTGCAGATTCCCTCCTAACAGCAAGCTTTAGGATAGGGTACTGAATTGTAACTTAACTGCGGATTATAAGGCGATTATGGCAAAGAGAGTATCTCCCGCAGGGAAGCTGCTACCATCAAATGTTTGTCCTCGTTAGACTACCCTCTGGAAGTACATTCACTTCAAGCTGCAGATTCCCTCCTAACAGCAAGCTTTAGGATAGGGTACTGAATTGTAACTTACTTTCTCTTATAATGCGATTTTGGCAAAGAGAGTATCTCCCGCAGGGAAGCTGCTACCATCAAATGTTTGCCCTCATTAGACTCCCCTCTGGAAGCGCTTTCACTGCAAGCTGCAGATTCCCTCCTAACAGCAAGCTTTAGGATAGGGTACTGAATTGTAACTTACTTTCGCCTAATAATGCGATTTTGGCAAAGAGACTATAACTCGCAGGGAAGCTGCTGCCACCAAATGTTTGCCCTCATTAGACTCCCCTCTGGAAGCGCTTTCACTTCAAGCTGCAGATTCCCTCCTAACAGCAAGCTTTAGGATAGGGTACTGAATTGTAACTTACTTTCGCCTAATAATGCGATTTTGGCAAAGAGACTGTCTCCCGCAGGGAAGCTGCTACCATCAAATGTTTGCCCTCATTAGACTCCCCTCTGGAAGCGCTTTCACTGCAAGCTGCAGATTCTATCCTAACAGCAAGCTTTAGGATAGGGTACTGAATTGTAACTTACTTTCGCCTAATAATGAGATTTTGGCAAAGAGATTATCTCCCGCAGGGAAGCTGCTACCATCAAATGTTTGCCCTCATTAGACTCCCCTCTGGAAGCGCTTTCACTGCAAGCTGCAGATTCCTTCCTAACAGCAAGCTTTAGGATAGGGTACTGAATTGTAACTTACTTTCGCCTAATAATGCGATTTTGGCAAAGAGAGTATCTCCCGCAGGGAAGCTGCTACCATCAAATGTTTGCCCTCATTAGACTCCCCTCTGGAAGCGCTTTCACTGCAAGCTGCAGATTCCCTCCTAACAGCAAGCTTTAGGATAGGGTACTGAATTGTAACTTACTTTCGCCTAATAATGCGATTTTGGCAAAGAGAGTATCTCCCGCAGGGAAGCTGCTACCATCAAATGTTTGCCCTCATTACACTCCCCTCTGGAAGCGCTTTCACTGCAAGCTTCAGATTCCCTCCTAACAGCAAGCTTTAGGATAGGGTACTGAATTGTAACTTACTTTCGCCTAATAATGCGATTTTGGCAAAGAGAGTATCTCCCGCAGGGAAGCTGCTACCATCAAATGTTTGCCCTCATTAGACTCCCCTCTGGAAGCGCTTTCACTGCAAGCTGCAGATTCCCTCCTAACAGCAAGCTTTAGGATAGGGTACTGAATTGTAACTTACTTTCGCCTAATAATGCGATTTTGGCAAAGAGACTATAACTCGCAGGGAAGCTGCTGCCACCAAATGTTTGCCCTCATTAGAGTCCCCTCTGGAAGCGCTTTCACTGCAAGCTGCAGATTCCCTCCTAACAGCAAGCTTTAGGATAGGGTACTGAATTGTAACTTACTTTCGCCTAATAATGCGATTTTGGCAAAGAGAGTATCTCCCGCAGGGAAGCTGCTACCATCAAATGTTTGCCCTCGTTAGACTCCCCTCTGGAAGCGCTTTCACTGCAAGCTGCAGATTCCCTCCTAACAGCAATATTTAGGATAGGGTACTGAATTGTATCTTACTTTAGCCTAATAATGCGATTTTGGCAAAGAGACTATAACTCGCAGGGAAGCTGCTGCCACCAAATGTTTGCCCTCATTAGAGTCCCCTCTGGAAGCGCTTTCACTGCAAGCTGCAGATTCCCTCCTAACAGCAAGCTTTAGGATAGGGTACTGAATTGTAACTTACTTTCGCCTAATAATGCGATTTTGGCAAAGAGAGTATCTCCCGCAGGGAAGCTGCTACCATCAAATGTTTGCCCTCGTTAGACTCCCCTCTGGAAGCGCTTTCACTGCAAGCTGCAGATTCCCTCCTAACAGCAATATTTAGGATAGGGTACTGAATTGTATCTTACTTTAGCCTAATAATGCGATTTTGGCAAAGAGAGTATCTCCGGCAGGGAAGCTGCTACCATCAAATGTTTGCCCTCGTTAGAGTCCCCTCTGGAAGCGCTTTCACTGCAAGCTGCAGATTCCCTCCTAACAGCAAGCTTTAGGATAGGGTACTGAATTGTAACTTACTTTCGCCTATTAATGCGATTTTGGCAAAGAGAGTATCTCCCGCAGGGAAGCTGCTACCATCAAATCTTTGCCCTCATTAGACTCCCCTCTGGAAGCGCTTTCACTGCAAGCTGCAGATTCCCTCCTAACAGCAAGCTTTAGGATAGGGTACTGAATTGTAACTTAACTGCGGATTATAAGGCGATTATTGCAAAGAGAGTATCTCCCGCAGGGAAGCTGCTACCATCAAATGTTTGTCCTCGTTAGACTACCCTCTGGAAGTGCATTCACTTCAAGCTGCAGATTCCCTCCTAACAGCAAGCTTTAGGATAGGGTACTGAATTGTAACTTACTTTCTCTTATAATGCGATTTTGGCAAAGAGAGTATCTCCCGCAGGGAAGATGCTACCATCAAATGTTTGCCCTCATTAGACTCCCCTCTGGAAGCGCTTTCACTGCAAGCTGCAGATTCCCTCCTAACAGCAAGCTTTAGGATTAGGTACTGAATTGTAACTTACTTTCGCCTAATAATGCGATTTTGGCAAAGAGACTGTCTTCCGCAGGGAAGCTGTTACCATCAAACGTTTGCCCTCATTAGACTCCCCTCTGGAAGCGCTTTCACTGCAAGCTGCAGATTCCCTCCTAACAGCAAGCTTTAGGATAGGGTACTGAATTGTAACTTAACTGCGGCTCATAAGGCGATTTTGGCAAAGAGACTATCTCCCGCAGGGAAGCTGCTACCATCAAATGTTTGCCCTCATTAGACTCCCCTCTGGAAGCGCTTTCACTGCAAGCTGCAGATTCTATCCTAACAGCAAGCTTTAGGATAGGGTACTGAATTGTAACTTACTTTCGCCTAATAATGCGATTTTGGAAAAGAGTCTATCTCCCGCAGGGAAGCTGCTACCATCAAATGTTTGCCCTCATTAGACTACCCTGTGGAAGCGCTTTCACTGCAAGCTGCAGATTCCCTCCTAACAGCAAGCTTTAGGATAGGGTCCTGAATTGTAACTTACTTTCGCCTAATAATGCGATTTTGGCAAAGAGAGTATCTCCCGCAGGGAAGCTGCTACCATCAAATCTTTGCCCTCATTAGACTCCCCTCTGGAAGAGCTTTCACTGCAAGCTGCAGATTCCCTCCTAACAGCAAGCTTTAGGATAGGGTCCTGAATTGTAACTTACTTTCGCCTAATAATGCGATTTTGGCAAACAGAGTATCTCCCGCAGGGAAGCTGTTACCATCAAATGTTTGCCCTCGTTAGACTGCCCTCTGGAAGCGCATTCACTTCAAGCTGCAGATTCCCTCCTAACAGCAAGCTTTAGGATAGGGTACTGAATTGTAACTTACTTTCGCCTAATAATGAGATTTTGGCAAAGAGATTATCTCCCGCAGGGAAGCTGCTACCATCAAATGTTTGCCCTCATTAGACTCCCCTCTGGAAGCGCTTTCACTGCAAGCTGCAGATTCCTTCCTAACAGCAAGCTTTAGGATAGGGTACTGAATTGTAACTTACTTTCGCCTAATAATGCGATTTTGGCAAAGAGAGTATCTCCCGCAGGGAAGCTGCTACCATCAAATGTTTGCCCTCATTAGACTCCCCTCTGGAAGCGCTTTCACTGCAAGCTGCAGATTCCCTCCTAACAGCAAGCTTTAGGATAGGGTACTGAATTGTAACTTACTTTCGCCTAATAATGCGATTTTGGCAAAGAGAGGATCTCCCGCAGGGAAGCTGCTACCATCAAATGTTTGCCCTCATTACACTCCCCTCTGGAAGCGCTTTCACTGCAAGCTTCAGATTCCCTCCTAACAGCAAGCTTTAGGATAGGGTACTGAATTGTAACTTACTTTCGCCTAATAATGCGATTTTGGCAAAGAGAGTATCTCCCGCAGGGAAGCTGTTACCATCAAATGTTTGCCCTCGTTAGACTACCCTCTGGAAGCGCATTCACTTCAAGCTGCAGATTCCCTCCTAACAGCAAGCTTTAGGATAGGGTACTGAATTGTAACTTAACTGCGGCTTATAAGGCGATTATGGCAAAGAGAGTATCTCCCGCAGGGAAGCTGCTACCATCAAATGTTTGCCCTCGTTAGACTACCCTCTGGAAGCGCATTCACTTCAAGCTGCAGATTCCCTCATAACAGCAAGCTTTAGGATAGGGTACTGAATTGTAACTTACTTTCGCCTAATAATGCGATTTTGGCAAAGAGAGTATCTCCCGCAGGGAACCTGCTACCATCAAATGTTTGCCATCGTTAGACTCCCCTCTGGAAGCGCTTTCACTGCAAGCTGCAGATTCCCTCCTAACAGCAAGCTTTAGGATAGGGTACTGAATTGTAACTTAACTGGGGCTAATAAGGCGATTATGGCAAAGAGAATATCTCCCGCAGGGAAGCTGCTACCATCAAATATTTGCCCTCGTTAGACTCCCCTCTGGAAGCGCTTTCACTGCAAGCTGCAGATTCCCTCCTAACAGCAAGCTTTAGGATAGGGTACTGAATTGTAACTTACTTTCGCCTAATAATGCGATTTTGGCAAAGAGAGTATCTCTCGCAGGGAAGCTGCTACCATCAAATGTTTGCCCTCATTAGACTCCTCTCTGGAAGCGCTTTCACTGCAAGCTGCAGATTCCCTCCTAACAGCAAGCTGTAGGACAGTGTACTGAATTGTAACTTAACTGCGGGTAATAAGGAGATTTTGGCAAAGACAATATCTCCCGCAGGGAAGCTGCTACCATCAAATGCTTGCCCTCATTAGACTCCCCTCTGGAAGCGCTTTCACTGCAAGCTGCAGATTCCCTCCTAACAGCAAGCTTTAGGATAGGGTACTGAATTGTAACTTACTTTCGCCTAATAATGCGATTTTGGCAAAGAGACTGTCTCCCGCAGGGAAGCTGTTACCATCAAACGTTTGCCCTCATTAGACTCCCCTCCGGAAGCGCTTTCACTGCAAGCTGCAGATTCCCTCCTAACAGCAAGCTTTAGGATAGGGTACTGAATTGTAACTTAACTGCGGCTCATAAGGCGATTTTGGGAAAGAGACTATCTCCCGCAGGGAAGCTGCTACCATCAAATGTTTGCCCTCATTAGACTCCCCTCTGGAAGCGCTTTCACTGCAAGCTGCAGATTCTATCCTAACAGCAAGCTTTAGGATAGGGTACTGAATTGTAACTTACTTTCGCCTAATAATGAGATTTTGGCAAAGAGATTATCTCCCGCAGGGAAGCTGCTACCATCAAATGTTTGCCCTCATTAGACTCCCCTCTGGAAGCGCTTTCACTGCAAGCTGCAGATTCCTTCCTAACAGCAAGCTTTAGGATAGTGTACTGAATTGTAACTTACTTTCGCCTAATAATGCGATTATGGCAAAGAGAGTATCTCCCGCAGGGAAGCTGCTACCATCAAATGTTTGCCCTCATTAGACTCCCCTCTGGAAGCGCTTTCACTGCAAGCTGCAGATTCCCTCCTAACAGCAAGCTTTAGGATAGGGTCCTGAATTGTAACTTACTTTCGCCTAATAATGCGATTTTGGCAAAGAGAGTATCTCCCGCAGGGAAGCTGCTACCATCAAATGTTTGCCCTCATTACACTCCCCTCTGGAAGCGCTTTCACTGCAAGCTTCAGATTCCCTCCTAACAGCAAGCTTTAGGATAGGGTACTGAATTGTAACTTACTTTCGCCTATTAATGCGATTTTGGCAAAGAGAGTATCTCCCGCAGGGAAGCTGCTACCATCAAATCTTTGCCCTCATTAGACTCCCCTCTGGAAGCGCTTTCACTGCAAGCTGCAGATTCCCTCCTAACAGCAAGCTTTAGGATAGGGTACTGAATTGTAACTTAACTGCGGCTTATAAGGCGATTATGGCAAAGAGAGTATCTCCCGCAGGGAAGCTGCTACCATCAAATGTTTGCCCTCGTTAGACTACCCTCTGGAAGCGCATTCACTTCAAGCTGCAGATTCCCTCCTAACAGCAAGCTTTAGGATAGGGTACTGAATTGTAACTTACTTTTGCCTAATAATGCGATTTTGGCAAAGAGAGTATCTCCCGCAGGGAAGCTGCTACCATCAAATCTTTGCCCTCATTAGACTCCCCTCTGGAAGCGCTTTCACTGCAAGCTGCAGATTCCCTCCTAACAGCAAGCTTTAGGATAGGGTACTGAATTGTAACTTACTTTCGCCTAATAATGCGATTTTGGCAAAGAGACTATAACTCGCAGGGAAGCTGCTGCCACCAAATGTTTGCCCTCATTAGAGTCCCCTCTGGAAGCGCTTTCACTGCAAGCTGCAGATTCCCTCCTAACAGCAAGCTTTAGGATAGGGTACTGAATTGTAACTTACTTTCGCCTAATAATGCGATTTTGGCAAAGAGAGTATCTCCCGCAGGGAAGCTGCTACCATCAAATGTTTGCCCTCGTTAGACTCCCCTCTGGAAGCGCTTTCACTGCAAGCTGCAGATTCCCTCCTAACAGCAAGCTTTAGGATAGGGTACTGAATTGTATCTTACTTTAGCCTAATAATGCGATTTTGGCAAAGAGAGTATCTCCGGCAGGGAAGCTGCTACCATCAAATGTTTGCCCTCGTTAGACTCCCCTCTGGAAACGCTTTCACTGCAAGCTGCAGATTCCCTCCTAACAGCAAGCTTTAGGATAGGGTACTGAATTGTAACTTACTTTCGCCTATTAATGCGATTTTGGCAAAGAGAGTATCTCCCGCAGGGAAGCTGCTACCATCAAATCTTTGCCCTCATTAGACTCCCCTCTGGAAGCGCTTTCACTGCAAGCTGCAGATTCCCTCCTAACAGCAAGCTTTAGGATAGGGTACTGAATTGTAACTTAACTGCGGATTATAAGGCGATTATTGCAAAGAGAGTATCTCCCGCAGGGAAGCTGCTACCATCAAATGTTTGTCCTCGTTAGACTACCCTCTGGAAGTGCATTCACTTCAAGCTGCAGATTCCCTCCTAACAGCAAGCTTTAGGATAGGGTACTGAATTGTAACTTAACTGCGGCTCATAAGGCGATTTTGGCAAAGAGACTATCTCCCGCAGGGAAGCTGCTACCATCAAATGTTTGCCCTCATTAGACTCCCCTCTGGAAGCGCTTTCACTGCAAGCTGCAGATTCTATCCTAACAGCAAGCTTTAGGATAGGGTACTGAATTGTAACTTACTTTCGCCTAATATTGCGATTTTGGAAAAGAGTCTATCTCCCGCAGGGAAGCTGCTACCATCAAATGTTTGCCCTCATTAGACTACCCTGTGGAAGCGCTTTCACTGCAAGCTGCAGATTCCCTCCTAACAGCAAGCTTTAGGATAGGGTCCTGAATTGTAACTTACTTTCGCCTAATAATGCGATTTTGGCAAAGAGAGTATCTCCCGCAGGGAAGCTGCTACCATCAAATCTTTGCCCTCATTAGACTCCCCTCTGGAAGAGCTTTCACTGCAAGCTGCAGATTCCCTCCTAACAGCAAGCTTTAGGATAGGGTCCTGAATTGTAACTTACTTTCGCCTAATAATGCGATTTTGGCAAACAGAGTATCTCCCGCAGGGAAGCTGTTACCATCAAATGTTTGCCCTCGTTAGACTGCCCTCTGGAAGCGCATTCACTTCAAGCTGCAGATTCCCTCCTAACAGCAAGCTTTAGGATAGGGTACTGAATTGTAACTTACTTTCGCCTAATAATGAGATTTTGGCAAAGAGATTATCTCCCGCAGGGAAGCTGCTACCATCAAATGTTTGCCCTCATTAGACTCCCCTCTGGAAGCGCTTTCACTGCAAGCTGCAGATTCCTTCCTAACAGCAAGCTTTAGGATAGGGTACTGAATTGTAACTTACTTTCGCCTAATAATGCGATTTTGGCAAAGAGAGTATCTCCCGCAGGGAAGCTGCTACCATCAAATGTTTGCCCTCATTAGACTCCCCTCTGGAAGCGCTTTCACTGCAAGCTGCAGATTCCCTCCTAACAGCAAGCTTTAGGATAGGGTACTGAATTGTAACTTACTTTCGCCTAATAATGCGATTTTGGCAAAGAGAGTATCTCTCGCAGGGAAGCTGCTACCATCAAATGTTTGCCCTCATTACACTCCCCTCTGGAAGCGCTTTCACTGCAAACTGCAGATTCCCTCCTAACAGCAAGCTTTAGGATAGGGTACTGAATTGTAACTTACTTTCGCCTAATAATGCGATTTTGGCAAAGAGAGTATCTCTCGCAGGGAAGCTGCTACCATCAAATGTTTGCCCTCATTAGACTCCTCTCTGGAAGGGCTTTCACTGCAAGCTGCAGATTCCCTCCTAACAGCAAGCTGTAGGACAGTGTACTGAATTGTAACTTAACTGCGGCTAATAAGGAGATTTTGGCAAAGACAATATCTCCCGCAGGGAAGCTGCTACCATCAAATGCTTGCCCTCATTAGACTTCCCTCTGGAAGCGCTTTCACTGCAAGCTGCAGATTCCCTCCTAACAGCAAGCTTTAGGATAGGGTACTGAATTGTAACTTACTTTCGCCTAATAATGCGATTTTGGCAAAGAGAGTATCTCCCGCAGGGAAGCTGCTACCATCAAATGTTTGCCCTCATTAGACTCCCCTCTGGATGTGCTTTCACTGCAAGCTGCAGATTCCCTCCTAACAGCAAGCTTTAGGATAGGGTACTGAATTGTAACTTACTTTCGCCTAATAATGCGATTATGGCAAAGAGAGTATCTCCCGCAGGAAAGCTGCTACCATCAAATATTTGCCCTCATTAGACTCTCCTCTGGAAGCGCTTTCACTGCAAGCTGCAGATTCCCTCCTAACAGCAAGCTTTAGGATAGGGTACTGAATTGTAACTTACTTTCGCCTAATAATGCGATTTTGGCAAAGAGACTATCTCCCGCAGGGAAGCTGCTACCATCAAATGTTTGCCCTCATTAGACTCCCCTCTGGAAGCGCTTTCACTGCAAGCTGCAGATTCCCTCCTAACAGCAAGCATTAGGATAGGGTACTGAATTGTATCTTAACTGCGGCTAATAAGGCGATTATGGCAAAGAGAATATCTCCCGCAGGGAAGCTGCTACCATCAAATGTTTGCCCTCATTAGACTCCCCTCTGGAAGCGCTTTCACTGCAAGCTGCAGATTCCCTCCTAACAGCAAGCTTTAGATAGGGTACTGAATTGTAACTTACTTTCGCCTAATAATGCGATTTTGGCAAAGAGAGTATCACCCGCAGGGAAGCTGCTAACATCAAATGTTTGCCCTCATTAGACTCCCCTCTGGAAGCGCTTTCAGTGCAAGCTGCAGATTCCCTCCTAACAGCAAGCTGTAGGACAGTGTACTGAATTGTAACTTAACTGCGGCTAATAAGGCGATTTTGGCAAAGAGAATATCTCCAGCAGGGAAGCTGCTACCATCAAATGCTTGCGCTCATTAGACTCCCCTCTGGAAGCGCTTTCACTGCAAGCTGCAGATTCCCTCCTAACAGCAAGCTTTAGGATAGGGTACTGAATTGTAACTTACTTTCGCCTAATAATGCGATTTTTGCAAAGAGAGTATCTCCCGCAGAGAAGCTGCTACCATCAAATATTTGCCCTCGTTAGACTCCCCTTTGGAAGTGCTTTCACTGCAAGCTGCAGATTCCCTCCTAACAGCAAGCTTTAGGATAGGGTACTGAATTGTAACTTACTTTCGCCTAATAATGCGATTTTGGCAAAGAGAGTATCTCCCGCAGGGAAGCTGCTAACATCAAATGTTTGCCCTCATTAGACTCCCCTCTGGAAGCGCTTTCACTGCAAGCTGCAGATTCCCTCCTAACAGCAAGCTGTAGGACAGTGTACTGAATTGTAACTTAACTGCGGCTAATAAGGCGATTTTGGCAAAGAGAATATCTCCCGCAGGGAAGCTGCTACCATCAAATGCTTGCCCTCATTAGACTCCCCTCTGGAAGCGCTTTCACTGCAAGCTGCAGATTCCCTCCTAACAGCAATCTTTAGGAAAGGGTACTGAATTGTAACGTACTTTCGCCTAATAATGCGATATTAGCAAAGAGACTTTCTCCCGCAGGGAAGCTGCTACCATCAAATGTTTGCCCTCATTAGACTCCCCTCTGGAAGCGCTTTCACTGCAAGCTGCAGATTCCCTCCTAACAGCAAGCTTTAGGATAGGGTACTGAATTGTAACTTACTTTCGCCTAATAATGCGATTTTGGCAAAGAGAGTATCTCCCGCAGGGAAGCTGCTACCATCAAATCTTTGCCCTCATTAGACTCCCCTCTGGAAGCGCTTTCAATGCAAGCTGCAGATTCCCTCCTAACAGCAAGCTTTAGGATAGGGTACTGAATTGTAACTTACTTTCGCCTAATAATGCGATTATGGCAAAGAGACTATCTCCCGCAGGGAAGCTGCTACCATCAAATGTTTGCCCTCATTAGACTCCCCGCTGGAAGCGCTTTCACTGCAAGCTGCAGATTCCCTCCTAACAGCAAGCTTTAGGATAGGGTACTGAATTGTAACTTAACTGCGGCTAATAAGGCGATTTTGGCAAAGAGAGTATCTCCCGCAGGGAAGCTGCTACCATCAAATGTTTGCCCTCGTTAGACTCCCCTCTGGAAGCGCTTTCACTGCAAGCTGCAGATTCCCTCCTAACAGCAAGCTTTAGGATAGGGTACTGAATTGTAACTTACTTTCGCCTAATAATGCGATTTTGGCAAAGAGACTATAACTCGCAGGAAGCTGCTGCCACCAAATGTTTGCCCTCATTAGACTCCCCTCTGGAAGCGCTTTCACTGCAAGCTGCACATTCCCTCCTAACAGCAAGCTTTAGGATAGGGTACTGAATTGTATCTTAACTGCGGCTAATAAGGCGATTTTGGCAAAGAGACTATCTCCCGCAGGGAAGCTGCTACCATCAAATGTTTGCCCTCATTAGACTCCCCTCTGGAAGCGCTTTGACTGCAAGCTGCAGATTCCTTCCTAACATCAAGCTTTAGGATAGGGTACTGAATTGTAACTTACTTTCGCCTAATAATGCGATTTTGGCAAAGAGAGTATCTCCCGCAGGGAAGCTGCTACCATCAAATGTTTGCCCTCGTTAGACTCCCCTCTGGAAGCGCTTTCACTGCAAGCTGCAGATTCCCTCCTAACAGCAAGCTTTAGGATAGGGTACTGAATTGTAACTTACTTTCGCCTAATAATGCGATTTTGGCAAAGAGAGTATCTCCCGCAGGGAAGCTGCTACCATCAAATGTTTGCCCTCATTAGACTCCCCTCTGGAAGCGCTTTCACTGCAAGCTGCAGATTCCCTCCTAACAGCAAGCTTTAGGATAGGGTACTGAATTGTAACTTACTTTCGCCTAATAATGCGATTTTGGCAAAGAGAGTATCTCCCGCAGGGAAGCTGCTACCATCAAATCTTTGCCCTCATTAGACTCCCCTCTGGAAGCGCTTTCACTGCAAGCTGCAGATTCCCTCCTAACAGCAAGATTTAGGACAGTGTACTGAATTGTAACTTAACTGTGGCTTATAAGGCGATTATGGCAAAGAGAGTATCTCCCGCAGGGAAGCTGCTACCATCAAATGTTTGCCCTCGTTAGACTACCCTCTGGAAGTGCTTTCACTGCAAGCTGCAGATTCCCTCCTAACAGCAAGCTTTAGGATAGGGTACTGAATTGTAACTTACTTTCGCCTAATAATGCGATTTTGGAAAAGAGACTATCTCCCGCAGGGAAGCTGCTACCATCAAATGTTTGCCCTCATTAGACTACCCTGTGGAAGCGCTTTCACTGCAAGCTGCAGATTCCCTCCTAACAGCAAGCTTTAGGATAGGGTACTGAATTCTAACTTACTTTCGCCTATTAGTGCGATTTTGGCAAAGAGAGTATCTCCCGCAGGGAAGCTGCTACCATCAAATATTTGCCCTCATTAGACTCCCCTCTGGAAGCGCTTTCACTGCAAGCTGCAGATTCCCTCCTAACAGCAAGCTTTAGGATAGGGTACTGAATTGTAACTTACTTTCGCCTAATAATGCGATTTTGGCAAAGAGACTGTCTCCCGCAGGGAAGCTGTTACCATCAAACGTTTGCCCTCATTAGACTCCCCTCCGGAAGCGCTTTCACTGCAAGCTGCAGATTCCCTCCTAACAGCAAGCTTTAGGATAGGGTACTGAATTGTAACTTAACTGCGGCTCATAAGGCGATTTTGGGAAAGAGACTATCTCCCGCAGGGAAGCTGCTACCATCAAATGTTTGCCCTCATTAGACTCCCCTCTGGAAGCGCTTTCACTGCAAGCTGCAGATTCTATCCTAACAGCAAGCTTTAGGATAGGGTACTGAATTGTAACTTACTTTCGCCTAATAATGAGATTTTGGCAAAGAGATTATCTCCCGCAGGGAAGCTGCTACCATCAAATGTTTGCCCTCATTAGACTCCCCTCTGGAAGCGCTTTCACTGCAAGCTGCAGATTCCTTCCTAACAGCAAGCTTTAGGATAGGGTACTGAATTGTAACTTACTTTCGCCTAATAATGCGATTTTGGCAAAGAGAGTATCTCCCGCAGGGAAGCTGCTACCATCAAATGTTTGCCCTCATTAGACTCCCCTCTGGAAGCGCTTTCACTGCAAGCTGCAGATTCCCTCCTAACAGCAAGCTTTAGGATAGGGTACTGAATTGTAACTTACTTTCGCCTAATAATGCGATTTTGGCAAAGAGAGTATCTCCCGCAGGGAAGCTGCTACCATCAAATGTTTGCCCTCATTACACTCCCCTCTGGAAGCGCTTTCACTGCAAGCTTCAGATTCCCTCCTAACAGCAAGCTTTAGGATAGGGTACTGAATTGTAACTTACTTTCGCCTATTAATGCGATTTTGGCAAAGAGAGTATCTCCCGCAGGGAAGCTGCTACCATCAAATCTTTGCCCTCATTAGACTCCCCTCTGGAAGCGCTTTCACTGCAAGCTGCAGATTCCCTCCTAACAGCAAGCTTTAGGATAGGGTACTGAATTGTAACTTAACTGCGGCTTATAAGGCGATTATGGCAAAGAGAGTATCTCCCGCAGGGAAGCTGCTACCATCAAATGTTTGCCCTCGTTAGACTACCCTCTGGAAGCGCATTCACTTCAAGCTGCAGATTCCCTCCTAACAGCAAGCTTTAGGATAGGGTACTGAATTGTAACTTACTTTCGCCTAATAATGCGATTTTGGCAAAGAGAGTATCTCCCGCAGGGAAGCTGCTACCATCAAATCTTTGCCCTCGTTAGACTACCCTCTGGAAGCGCTTTCACTGCAAGCTGCAGATTCCCTCCTAACAGCAAGCTTTAGGATAGGGTACTGAATTGTAACTTACTTTCGCCTAATAATGCGATTTTGGCAAAGAGACTATAACTCGCAGGGAAGCTGCTGCCACCAAATGTTTGCCCTCATTAGAGTCCCCTCTGGAAGCGCTTTCACTGCAAGCTGCAGATTCCCTCCTAACAGCAAGCTTTAGGATAGGGTACTGAATTGTAACTTACTTTCGCCTAATAATGCGATTTTGGCAAAGAGAGTATCTCCCGCAGGGAAGCTGCTACCATCAAATGTTTGCCCTCGTTAGACTCCCCTCTGGAAGCGCTTTCACTGCAAGCTGCAGATTCCCTCCTAACAGCAAGCTTTAGGATAGGGTACTGAATTGTATCTTACTTTAGCCTAATAATGCGATTTTGGCAAAGAGAGTATCTCCCGCAGGGAAGCTGCTACCATCAAATGTTTGCCCTCGTTAGACTCCCCTCTGGAAGCGCTTTCACTGCAAGCTGCAGATTCCCTCCTAACAGCAAGCTTTAGGATAGGGTACTGAATTGTAACTTACTTTCGCCTATTAATGCGATTTTGGCAAAGAGAGTATCTCCCGCAGGGAAGCTGCTACCATCAAATCTTTGCCCTCATTAGACTCCCCTCTGGAAGCGCTTTCACTGCAAGCTGCAGATTCCCTCCTAACAGCAAGCTTTAGGATAGGGTACTGAATTGTAACTTAACTGCGGATTATAAGGCGATTATTGCAAAGAGAGTATCTCCCGCAGGGAAGCTGCTACCATCAAATGTTTGTCCTCGTTAGACTACCCTCTGGAAGTGCATTCACTTCAAGCTGCAGATTCCCTCCTAACAGCAAGCTTTAGGATAGGGTACTGAATTGTAACTTAACTGCGGCTCATAAGGCGATTTTGGCAAAGAGACTATCTCCCGCAGGGAAGCTGCTACCATCAAATGTTTGCCCTCATTAGACTCCCCTCTGGAAGCGCTTTCACTGCAAGCTGCAGATTCTATCCTAACAGCAAGCTTTAGGATAGGGTACTGAATTGTAACTTACTTTCGCCTAATATTGCGATTTTGGAAAAGAGTCTATCTCCCGCAGGGAAGCTGCTACCATCAAATGTTTGCCCTCATTAGACTACCCTGTGGAAGCGCTTTCACTGCAAGCTGCAGATTCCCTCCTAACAGCAAGCTTTAGGATAGGGTCCTGAATTGTAACTTACTTTCGCCTAATAATGCGATTTTGGCAAAGAGAGTATCTCCCGCAGGGAAGCTGCTACCATCAAATCTTTGCCCTCATTAGACTCCCCTCTGGAAGAGCTTTCACTGCAAGCTGCAGATTCCCTCCTAACAGCAAGCTTTAGGATAGGGTCCTGAATTGTAACTTACTTTCGCCTAATAATGCGATTTTGGCAAACAGAGTATCTCCCGCAGGGAAGCTGTTACCATCAAATGTTTGCCCTCGTTAGACTGCCCTCTGGAAGCGCATTCACTTCAAGCTGCAGATTCCCTCCTAACAGCAAGCTTTAGGATAGGGTACTGAATTGTAACTTACTTTCGCCTAATAATGAGATTTTGGCAAAGAGATTATCTCCCGCAGGGAAGCTGCTACCATCAAATGTTTGCCCTCATTAGACTCCCCTCTGGAAGCGCTTTCACTGCAAGCTGCAGATTCCTTCCTAACAGCAAGCTTTAGGATAGGGTACTGAATTGTAACTTACTTTCGCCTAATAATGCGATTTTGGCAAAGAGAGTATCTCCCGCAGGGAAGCTGCTACCATCAAATGTTTGCCCTCATTAGACTCCCCTCTGGAAGCGCTTTCACTGCAAGCTGCAGATTCCCTCCTAACAGCAAGCTTTAGGATAGGGTACTGAATTGTAACTTACTTTCGCCTAATAATGCGATTTTGGCAAAGAGAGTATCTCTCGCAGGGAAGCTGCTACCATCAAATGTTTGCCCTCATTACACTCCCCTCTGGAAGCGCTTTCACTGCAAACTGCAGATTCCCTCCTAACAGCAAGCTTTAGGATAGGGTACTGAATTGTAACTTACTTTCGCCTAATAATGCGATTTTGGCAAAGAGAGTATCTCTCGCAGGGAAGCTGCTACCATCAAATGTTTGCCCTCATTAGACTCCTCTCTGGAAGGGCTTTCACTGCAAGCTGCAGATTCCCTCCTAACAGCAAGCTGTAGGACAGTGTACTGAATTGTAACTTAACTGCGGCTAATAAGGAGATTTTGGCAAAGACAATATCTCCCGCAGGGAAGCTGCTACCATCAAATGCTTGCCCTCATTAGACTCCCCTCTGGAAGCGCTTTCACTGCAAGCTGCAGATTCCCTCCTAACAGCAAGCTTTAGGATAGGGTACTGAATTGTAACTTACTTTCGCCTAATAATGCGATTTTGGCAAAGAGAGTATCTCCCGCAGGGAAGCTGCTACCATCAAATGTTTGCCCTCATTAGACTCCCCTCTGGATGTGCTTTCACTGCAAGCTGCAGATTCCCTCCTAACAGCAAGCTTTAGGATAGGGTACTGAATTGTAACTTACTTTCGCCTAATAATGCGATTATGGCAAAGAGAGTATCTCCCGCAGGAAAGCTGCTACCATCAAATATTTGCCCTCATTAGACTCTCCTCTGGAAGCGCTTTCACTGCAAGCTGCAGATTCCCTCCTAACAGCAAGCTTTAGGATAGGGTACTGAATTGTAACTTACTTTCGCCTAATAATGCGATTTTGGCAAAGAGACTATCTCCCGCAGGGAAGCTGCTACCATCAAATGTTTGCCCTCATTAGACTCCCCTCTGGAAGCGCTTTCACTGCAAGCTGCAGATTCCCTCCTAACAGCAAGCATTAGGATAGGGTACTGAATTGTATCTTAACTGCGGCTAATAAGGCGATTATGGCAAAGAGAATATCTCCCGCAGGGAAGCTGCTACCATCAAATGTTTGCCCTCATTAGACTCCCCTCTGGAAGCGCTTTCACTGCAAGCTGCAGATTCCCTCCTAACAGCAAGCTTTAGATAGGGTACTGAATTGTAACTTACTTTCGCCTAATAATGCGATTTTGGCAAAGAGAGTATCACCCGCAGGGAAGCTGCTAACATCAAATGTTTGCCCTCATTAGACTCCCCTCTGGAAGCGCTTTCAGTGCAAGCTGCAGATTCCCTCCTAACAGCAAGCTGTAGGACAGTGTACTGAATTGTAACTTAACTGCGGCTAATAAGGCGATTTTGGCAAAGAGAATATCTCCCGCAGGGAAGCTGCTACCATCAAATGCTTGCCCTCATTAGACTCCCCTCTGGAAGCGCTTTCACTGCAAGCTGCAGATTCCCTCCTAACAGCAAGCTTTAGGATAGGGTACTGAATTGTAACTTACTTTCGCCTAATAATGCGATTTTGGCAAAGAGACTATAACTCGCAGGGAAGCTGCTGCCACCAAATGTTTGCCCTCATTAGAGTCCCCTCTGGAAGCGCTTTCACTGCAAGCTGCAGATTCCCTCCTAACAGCAAGCTTTAGGATAGGGTACTGAATTGTAACTTACTTTCGCCTAATAATGCGATTTTGGCAAAGAGAGTATCTCCCGCAGGGAAGCTGCTAACATCAAATGTTTGCCCTCATTAGACTCCCCTCTGGAAGCGCTTTCACTGCAAGCTGCAGATTCCCTCCTAACAGCAAGCTGTAGGACAGTGTACTGAATTGTAACTTAACTGCGGCTAATAAGGCGATTTTGGCAAAGAGAATATCTCCCGCAGGGAAGCTGCTACCATCAAATGCTTGCCCTCATTAGACTCCCCTCTGGAAGCGCTTTCACTGCAAGGTGCAGATTCCCTCCTAACAGCAATCTTTAGGAAAGGGTACTGAATTGTAACGTACTTTCGCCTAATAATGCGATATTAGCAAAGAGACTTTCTCCCGCAGGGAAGCTGCTACCATCAAATGTTTGCCCTCATTAGACTCCCCTCTGGAAGCGCTTTCACTGCAAGCTTCAGATTCCCTCCTAACAGCAAGCTTTAGGATAGGGTACTGAATTGTAACTTACTTTCGCCTAATAATGCGATTTTGGCAAAGAGAGTATCTCCCGCAGGGAAGCTGCTACCATCAAATCTTTGCCCTCATTAGACTCCCCTCTGGAAGCGCTTTCAATGCAAGCTGCAGATTCCCTCCTAACAGCAAGCTTTAGGATAGGGTACTGAATTGTAACTTACTTTCGCCTAATAATGCGATTATGGCAAAGAGACTATCTCCCGCAGGGAAGCTGCTACCATCAAATGTTTGCCCTCATTAGACTCCCCGCTGGAAGCGCTTTCACTGCAAGCTGCAGATTCCCTCCTAACAGCAAGCTTTAGGATAGGGTACTGAATTGTAACTTAACTGCGGCTAATAAGGCGATTTTGGCAAAGAGAGTATCTCCCGCAGGGAAGCTGCTACCATCAAATGTTTGCCCTCGTTAGACTCCCCTCTGGAAGCGCTTTCACTGCAAGCTGCAGATTCCCTCCTAACAGCAAGCTTTAGGATAGGGTACTGAATTGTAACTTACTTTCGACTAATAATGCGATTTTGGCAAAGAGACTATAACTCGCAGGAAGCTGCTGCCACCAAATGTTTGCCCTCATTAGACTCCCCTCTGGAAGCGCTTTCACTGCAAGCTGCACATTCCCTCCTAACAGCAAGCTTTAGGATAGGGTACTGAATTGTATCTTAACTGCGGCTAATAAGGCGATTTTGGCAAAGAGACTATCTCCCGCAGGGAAGCTGCTACCATCAAATGTTTGCCCTCATTAGACTCCCCTCTGGAAGCGCTTTCACTGCAAGCTGCAGATTCCTTCCTAACATCAAGCTTTAGGATAGGGTACTGAATTGTAACTTACTTTCGCCTAATAATGCGATTTTGGCAAAGAGAGTATCTCCCGCAGGGAAGCTGCTACCATCAAATGTTTGCCCTCGTTAGACTCCCCTCTGGAAGCGCTTTCACTGCAAGCTGCAGATTCCCTCCTAACAGCAAGCTTTAGGATAGGGTACTGAATTGTAACTTACTTTCGCCTAATAATGCGATTTTGGCAAAGAGAGTATCTCCCGCAGGGAAGCTGCTACCATCAAATGTTTGCCCTCATTAGACTCCCCTCTGGAAGCGCTTTCACTGCAAGCTGCAGATTCCCTCCTAACAGCAAGCTTTAGGATAAGGTACTGAATTGTAACTTACTTTCGCTTATTAGTGCGATTTTGGCAAAGAGAGTATCTCCCGCAGGGAAGCTGCTACCATCAAATATTTGCCCTCATTAGACTCCCCTCTGGAAGCGCTTTCACTGCAAGCTGCAGATTCCCTCCTAACAGCAAGCTTTAGGATAGGGTACTGAATTGTAACTTACTTTCGCCTAATAATGCGATTTTGGCAAAGAGAGTATCTCCCGCAGGGAAGCTGCTACCATCAAATCTTTGCCCTCATTAGACTCCCCTCTGGAAGCGCTTTCACTGCAAGCTGCAGACTCCCTCCTAATAGCAAGCTTTAGGCTAGGGTACTGAATTGTAACTTACTTTCGCCTAATAATGCGATTTTGGCAAAGAGAGTATCTCCCGCAGGGAAGCTGCTACCATCAAATCTTTGTCCTCATTAGACTCCCCTCTGGAAGCACTTTGACTGCAAGCTGCAGATTCCCTCCTAACAGCAAGCTTTAGGACAGTGTACTGAATTGTAACTTAACTGCGGCTTATAAGGCGATTATGGCAAAGAGAGTATCTCCCGCAGGGAAGCTGCTACCATCAAATGTTTGCCCTCGTTAGACTACCATCTGGAAGCGCATTCACTTCAAGCTGCAGATTCTATCCTAACAGCAAGCTTTAGGATAGGGTACTGAATTGTAACTTACTTTCGCCTAATAATGAGATTTTGGCAAAGAGATTATCTCCCGCAGGGAAGCTGCTACCATCAAATGTTTGCCCTCATTAGACTACCCTGTGGAAGCGCTTTCACTGCAAGCTGCAGATTCCCTCCTAACAGCAAGCTTTAGGATAGGGTACTGAATTGTAACTTACTTTCGCCTAGTAATGAGATTTTGGCAAAGAGACTATCTCCCGCAGGGAAGCTGCTACCATCAAATGTTTGCCCTCGTTAGACTACCCTCTGGAAGCGCATTCACTTCAAGCTGCAGATTCCCTCCTAACAGCAAGCTTTAGGATAGGGTACTGAATTGTAACTTACTTTCGCCTATTAGTGCGATTTTGGCAAAGAGAATATCTCCCGCAGGGAAGCTGCTACCATCAAATATTTGCCCTCATTAGACTCCCCTCTGGAAGCGCTTTCACTGCAAGCTGCAGATTCCCTCCTAACAGCAAGCTTTAGGATAGGGTACTGAATTGTAACTTACTTTCGCCTAATAATGCGATTTTGGCAAAGAGAGTATCTCCCGCAGGGAAGCTGCTACCATCAAATCTTTGCCCTCATTAGACTCCCCTCTGGAAGCGCTTTCACTGCAAGCTGCAGATTCCCTCCTAACAGCAAGCTTTAGGATAGGGTACTGAATTGTAACTTACTTTCGCCTAATAATGCGATTTTGGCAAAGAGAGTATCTCCCGCAGGGAAGCTGCTACCATCAAATGCTTGCCCTCATTAGACTCCCCTCTGGAAGCGCTTTCACTGCAAGCTACAGATTCCCTCCTAACAGCAAGCTTTAGGATAGGGTACTGAATTGTAACTTAACTGCGGCTTATAAGGCGATTATGGCAAAGAGAGTATCTCCCGCAGGGAAGCTGCTACCATCAAATGTTTGCCCTCGTTAGACTACCCTCTGGAAGCGCTTTCACTGCAAGCTGCAGATTCCCTCCTAACAGCAATCTTTAGGATAGGGTACTGAATTGAAACTTACTTACGCCTAATAATGCAATTTTGGAAAAGAGAGTATCTCCCGCAGGGAAGCTGCTACCATCAAATGTTTGCCCTCATTAGACTCCCCTCTGGAAGCGCTTTCACTGCAAGCTGCAGATTCCCTCCTAACAGCAAGCTTTAGGATAGGGTCCTGAATTGTAACTTACTTTCTCCTATTAGTGCGATTTTGGCAAAGAGAGTATCTCCCGCAGGGAAGCTGCTACCATCAAATGTTTGCCCTCATTAGACTCCCCTCTGGAAGCGCTTTCACTGCAAGCTGCAGATTCCTTCCTAACAGCAAGCTTTAGGATAGGGTCCTGAATTGTAACTTACTTTCGCCTATTAGTGCGATTTTGGCAAAGAGAGTATCTCCCGCAGGGAAGCTGCTACCATCAAATATTTGCCCTCATTAGACTCCCCTCTGGAAGCGCTTTGACTGCAAGCTGCAGATTCCCTCCTAACAGCAAGCTTTAGGATAGGGTACTGAATTGTAACTTACTTTCGCCTAATAATGCGATTTTGGCAAAAAGAGTATCTCCCGCAGGGAAGCTGCTACCATCAAATGTTTGCCCTCATTAGACTCCCCTCTGGAAGCGCTTTCACTGCAAGCTGCAGATTCCCTCCTAACAGCAAGCTTTAGGATAGGGTACTGAATTGTAACTTACTTTCGCCTAATAATGCGATTTTGGCAAAGAGAGTATCTCCCGCAGGGAAGCTGCTACCATCAAATCTTTGCCCTCATTAGACTCCCCTCTGGAAGCGCTTTCACTGCAAGCTGCAGATTCCCTCCTAACAGCAAGCTTTAGGACAGTGTACTGAATTGTAACTTAACTGTGGCTTATAAGGCGATTATGGCAAAGAGAGTATCTCCCGCAGGGAAGCTGCTACCATCAAATGTTTGCCCTCGTTAGACTACCCTCTGGAAGTGCTTTCACTGCAAGCTGCAGATTCCCTCCTAACAGCAAGCTTTAGGATAGGGTACTGAATTGTAACTTACTTTCGCCTAATAATGCGATTTTGGAAAAGAGACTATCTCCCGCAGGGAAGCTGCTACCATCAAATGTTTGCCCTCATTAGACTACCCTGTGGAAGCGCTTTCACTGCAAGCTGCAGATTCCCTCCTAACAGCAAGCTTTAGGATAGGGTACTGAATTCTAACTTACTTTCGCCTATTAGTGCGATTTTGGCAAAGAGAGTATCTCCCGCAGGGAAGCTGCTGCCATCAAATATTTGCCCTCATTAGACTCCCCTCTGGAAGCGCTTTCACTGCAAGCTGCAGATTCCCTCCTAACAGCAAGCTTTAGGATAGGGTACTGAATTGTAACTTAACTGCGGCTCATAAGGCGATTTTGGCAAAGAGACTATCTCCCGCAGGGAAGCTGCTGCCACCAAATGTTTGCCCTCATTAGACTCCCCTCTGGAAGCGCTTTCACTGCAAGCTGCAGATTCCCTCCTAACAGCAAGCTTTAGGATAGGGTACTGAATTGTAACTTACTTTCGCCTAATAATGCGATTTTGGAAAAGAGACTATCTCCCGCAGGGAAGCTGCTACCATCAAGTGTTTGCCCTCATTAGACTCCCCTCTGGAAGCGCTTTCACTGCAAGCTGCAGATTCCCTCCTAACAGCAAGCTTTAGGATAGGGTACTGAATTGTATCTTACTTTCGCCTAATAATGCGATCTTGGCAAAGAGAGTATCTCCCGCAGGGAAGCTGCTACCATCAAACGTTTGCCCTCATTAGACTCCCCTCTGGAAGCGCTTTCACTGCAAGCTGCAGATTCCCTCCTAACAGCAAGCTTTAGGATAGGGTACTGAATTGTATCTTACTTTCGCCTAATAATGCGATTTTGGCAAAGAGAATATCTCCCGCAGGGAAGCTGCTACCATCAAATGTTTGCCCTCATTAGACTCCCCTCTGGAAGCGCTTTCACTGCAAGCTGCAGATTCCCTCCTAACAGCAAGCTTTAGGATAGGGTACTGAATTGTAACTTAACTGCGGATAATAAGGCGATTTTGGCAAAGAGAGTATCTCCCGCAGGGAAGCTGCTACCATCAAATATTTGCCCTCATTAGACTCCCCTCTGGAAGCGCTTTCACTGCAAGCTGCAGATTCCCTCCTAACAGCAAGCTTTAGGATAGGGTACTGAATTGTAACTTAACTGCGGCTCATAAGGCGATTTTGGCAAAGAGACTATCTCCCGCAGGGAAGCTGCTGCCACCAAATGTTTGCCCTCATTAGACTCCCCTCTGGAAGCGCTTTCACTGCAAGCTGCAGATTCCCTCCTAACAGCAAGCTTTAGGATAGGGTACTGAATTGTAACTTACTTTCGCCTAATAATGCGATTTTGGAAAAGAGACTATCTCCCGCAGGGAAGCTGCTACCATCAAGTGTTTGCCCTCATTAGACTCCCCTCTGGAAGCGCTTTCACTGCAAGCTGCAGATTCCCTCCTAACAGCAAGCTTTAGGATAGGGTACTGAATTGTAACTTAACTGCGGATAATAAGGCGATTTTGGCAAAGAGAGTATCTCCCGCAGGGAAGCTGCTACCATCAAATGTTTGCCCTCATTAGACTCCCCTCTGGAAGCGCTTTGACTGCAAGCTGCAGATTCCCTCCTAACAGCAAGCTTTAGGATAGGGTACTGAATTGTAACTTAACTGCGGCTAATAAGGCGATTTTGGCAAAGAGAATATCTCCCGCAGGGAAGCTGCTACCATAAAATGTTTGCCCTCATTAGACTCCCCTCTGGAAGCGCTTTCACTGCAAGCTGTAGATTCCCTCCTAAGAGCAAGCTTTAGGATAGGGTACTGAATTGTATCTTACTTTCGCCTAGTAATGCGATTTTGGCAAAGAGAGTATCTCCCGCAGGGAAGCTGCTACCATCAAATGTTTGCCCTCGTTAGACTCCCCTCTGGAAGCGCTTTCACTGCAAGCTGCAGATTCCCTCCTAACAGCAAGCTTTAGGATAGGGTACTGAATTGTAACTTACTTTCGCCTAATAATGCGATTTTGGCAAAGAGAGTATCTCCCGCAGGGAAGCTGCTACCATCAAATCTTTGCCCTCATTAGACTCCCCTCTGGAAGCGCTTTCACTGCAAGCTGCAGATTCCCTCCTAACAGCAAGCTTTAGGATAGGGTACTGAATTGTAACTTAACTGCGGCTAATAAGGCGATTTTGGCAAAGAGAATATCTCCCGCAGGGAAGCTGCTACCATCAAATGTTTGCCCTCATTAGACTCCCCTCTGGAAGCGCTTTCACTGCAAGCTGCAGATTCCCTCCTAACAGCAAGCTTTAGGATAGGGTACTGAATTGTAACTTACTTTCGCCTAATAATGCGATTTTGGCAAAGAGACTATAACTCGCAGGGAAGCTGCTGCCAACAAATGTTTGCCCTCATTAGAGTCCCCTCTGGAAGCGCTTTCACTGCAAGCTGCAGATTCCCTCCTAACAGCAAGCTTTAGGATAGGGTACTGAATTGTAACTTACTTTCGCCTAATAATGCGATTTTGGCAAAGAGAGTATCTCCCGCAGGGAAGCTGCTACCATCAAATGTTTGCCCTCGTTAGACTCCCCTCTGGAAGCGCTTTCACTGCAAGCTGCAGATTCCCTCCTAACAGCAATATTTAGGATAGGGTACTGAATTGTATCTTACTTTAGCCTAATAATGCGATTTTGGCAAAGAGAGTATCTCCGGCAGGGAAGCTGCTACCATCAAATGTTTGCCCTCGTTAGACTCCCCTCTGGAAGCGCTTTCACTGCAAGCTGCAGATTCCCTCCTAACAGCAAGCTTTAGGATAGGGTACTGAATTGTAACTTACTTTCGCCTATTAATGCGATTTTGGCAAATAGAGTATCTCCCGCAGGGATGCTGCTACCATCAAATCTTTGCCCTCATTAGACTCCCCTCTGGAAGCGCTTTCACTGCAAGCTGCAGATTCCCTCCTAACAGCAAGCTTTAGGATAGGGTACTGAATTGTAACTTAACTGCGGATTATAAGGCGATTATGGCAAAGAGAGTATCTCCCGCAGGGAAGCTGCTACCATCAAATGTTTGTCCTCGTTAGACTACCCTCTGGAAGTGCATTCACTTCAAGCTGCAGATTCCCTCCTAACAGCAAGCTTTAGGATAGGGTACTGAATTGTAACTTACTTTCTCTTATAATGCGATTTTGGCAAAGAGAGTATCTCCCGCAGGGAAGCTGCTACCATCAAATGTTTGCCCTCATTAGACTCCCCTCTGGAAGCGCTTTCACTGCAAGCTGCAGATTCCCTCCTAACAGCAAGCTTTAGGATAGGGTACTGAATTGTAACTTACTTTCGCCTAATAATGCGATTTTGGCAAAGAGACTATAACTCACAGGGAAGCTGCTGCCACCAAATGTTTGCCCTCATTAGACTCCCCTCTGGAAGCGCTTTCACTGCAAGCTGCAGATTCCCTCCTAACAGCAAGCTTTAGGATAGGGTACTGAATTGTAACTTACTTTCGCCTAATAATGCGATTTTGGCAAAGAGACTGTCTCCCGCAGGGAAGCTGTTACCATCAAACGTTTGCCCTCATTAGACTCCCCTCCGGAAGCGCTTTCACTGCAAGCTGCAGATTCCCTCCTAACAGCAAGCTTTAGGATAGGGTACTGAATTGTAACTTAACTGCGGCTCATAAGGCGATTTTGGCAAAGAGACTATCTCCCGCAGGGAAGCTGCTACCATCAAATGTTTGCCCTCATTAGACTCCCCTCTGGAAGCGCTTTCACTGCAAGCTGCAGATTCTATCCTAACAGCAAGCTTTAGGATAGGGTACTGAATTGTAACTTACTTTCGCCTAATAATGAGATTTTGGCAAAGAGATTATCTCCCGCAGGGAAGCTGCTACCATCAAATGTTTGCCCTCGTTAGACTCCCCTCTGGAAGCGCTTTCACTGCAAGCTGCAGATTCCCTCCTAACAGCAAGCTTTAGGATAGTGTACTGAATTGTAACTTACTTTCGCCTATTAATGCGATTTTGGCAAAGAGAGTATCTCCCGCAGGGAAGCTGCTACCATCAAATCTTTGCCCTCATTAGACTCCCCTCTGGAAGCGCTTTCACTGCAAGCTGCAGATTCCCTCCTAACAGCAAGCTTTAGGATAGGGTACTGAATTGTAACTTAACTGCGGATTATAAGGCGATTATTGCAAAGAGAGTATCTCCCGCAGGGAAGCTGCTACCATCAAATGTTTGCCCTCATTAGACTCCCCTCTGGAAGCGCTTTCACTGCAAGCTGCAGATTCCCTCCTAACAGCAAGCTTTAGGATAGGGTACTGAATTGTAACTTACTTTCTCTTATAATGCGATTTTGGCAAAGAGACTGTCTCCCGCAGGGAAGCTGTTACCATCAAACGTTTGCCCTCATTAGACTCCCCTCTGGAAGCGCTTTCACTGCAAGCTGCAGATTCCCTCCTAACAGCAAGCTTTAGGATAGGGTACTGAATTGTAACTTAACTGCGGCTCATAAGGCGATTTTGGCAAAGAGACTATCTCCCGCAGGGAAGCTGCTGCCACCAAATGTTTGCCCTCATTAGACTCCCCTCTGGAAGCGCTTTCACTGCAAGCTGCAGATTCCCTCCTAACAGCAAGCTTTAGGATAGGGTACTGAATTGTAACTTACTTTCGCCTAATAATGCGATTTTGGAAAAGAGACTATCTCCCGCAGGGAAGCTGCTACCATCAAGTGTTTGCCCTCATTAGACTCCCCTCTGGAAGCGCTTTCACTGCAAGCTGCAGATTCCCTCCTAACAGCAAGCTTTAGGATAGGGTACTGAATTGTATCTTACTTTCGCCTAATAATGCGATCTTGGCAAAGAGAGTATCTCCCGCAGGGAAGCTGCTACCATCAAACGTTTGCCCTCATTAGACTCCCCTCTGGAAGCGCTTTCACTGCAAGCTGCAGATTCCCTCCTAACAGCAAGCTTTAGGATAGGGTACTGAATTGTATCTTACTTTCGCCTAATAATGCGATTTTGGCAAAGAGAATATCTCCCGCAGGGAAGCTGCTACCATCAAATGTTTGCCCTCATTAGACTCCCCTCTGGAAGCGCTTTCACTGCAAGCTGCAGATTCCCTCCTAACAGCAAGCTTTAGGATAGGGTACTGAATTGTAACTTAACTGCGGATAATAAGGCGATTTTGGCAAAGAGAGTATCTCCCGCAGGGAAGCTGCTACCATCAAATATTTGCCCTCATTAGACTCCCCTCTGGAAGCGCTTTCACTGCAAGCTGCAGATTCCCTCCTAACAGCAAGCTTTAGGATAGGGTACTGAATTGTAACTTAACTGCGGCTCATAAGGCGATTTTGGCAAAGAGACTATCTCCCGCAGGGAAGCTGCTGCCACCAAATGTTTGCCCTCATTAGACTCCCCTCTGGAAGCGCTTTCACTGCAAGCTGCAGATTCCCTCCTAACAGCAAGCTTTAGGATAGGGTACTGAATTGTAACTTACTTTCGCCTAATAATGCGATTTTGGAAAAGAGACTATCTCCCGCAGGGAAGCTGCTACCATCAAGTGTTTGCCCTCATTAGACTCCCCTCTGGAAGCGCTTTCACTGCAAGCTGCAGATTCCCTCCTAACAGCAAGCTTTAGGATAGGGTACTGAATTGTAACTTAACTGCGGATAATAAGGCGATTTTGGCAAAGAGAGTATCTCCCGCAGGGAAGCTGCTACCATCAAATGTTTGCCCTCATTAGACTCCCCTCTGGAAGCGCTTTGACTGCAAGCTGCAGATTCCCTCCTAACAGCAAGCTTTAGGATAGGGTACTGAATTGTAACTTAACTGCGGCTAATAAGGCGATTTTGGCAAAGAGAATATCTCCCGCAGGGAAGCTGCTACCATAAAATGTTTGCCCTCATTAGACTCCCCTCTGGAAGCGCTTTCACTGCAAGCTGTAGATTCCCTCCTAAGAGCAAGCTTTAGGATAGGGTACTGAATTGTATCTTACTTTCGCCTAGTAATGCGATTTTGGCAAAGAGAGTATCTCCCGCAGGGAAGCTGCTACCATCAAATGTTTGCCCTCATTAGACTCCCCTCTGGAAGCGCTTTCACTACAAGCTGCAGATTCCCTCCTAACAGCAAGCTTTAGGATAGGGTACTGAATTGTAACTTACTTTCGCCTAATAATGCGATTTTGGCAAAGAAACTATAACTCGCAGGGAAGCTGCTGCCACCAAATGTTTGCCCTCATTAGAGTCCCCTCTGGAAGCGCTTTCACTGCAAGCTGCAGATTCCCTCCTAACAGCAAGCTTTAGGATAGGGTACAAAATTGTAACTTACTTTCGCCTAATAATGCGATTATGGCAAAGAGACTATCTCCCGCAGGGAAGCTGCTACCATCAAATCTTTGCCCTCATTAGACTCCCCTCTGGAAGCGCTTTCACTGCAAGCTGCAGATTCCTTCCTAACAGCAAGCTTTAGGATAGGGTACTGAATTGTAACTTACTTTCGCCTAATAATGCGATTTTGGCAAAGATAGTATCTCCCGCAGGGAAGCTGCTACCATCAAATGTTTGCCCTCGTTAGACTCCCCTCTGGAAGCGCTTTCACTGCAAGCTGCAGATTCCCTCCTAACAGCAATCTTTAGGATAGGGTACTGAATTGTAACTTACTTTCGCCTAATAATGCGATTTTGGCAAAGAGAATATCTCCCGCAGGGAAGCTGCTACCATCAAATGTTTGCCCTCGTTAAACTCCCCTCTGGAAGCGCTTTCACTGCAAGCTGCAGATTCCCTCCTAACAGCAAGCTTTAGGATAGGGTACTGAATTGTAACTTACTTTCGCCTAATAATGCGATTTTGGCAAAGAGAGTATCTCCCGCAGGGAAGCTGCTACCATCAAATCTTTGCCCTCATTAGACTCCCCTCTGGAAGCGCTTTCACTGCAAGCTGCAGATTCCCTCCTAACAGCAAGCTTTAGGATAGGGTACTGAATTGTAACTTAACTGCGGCTAATAAGGCGATTTTGGCAAAGAGAATATCTCCCGCAGGGAAGCTGCTACCATCAAATGTTTGCCCTCATTAGACTCCCCTCTGGAAGCGCTTTCACTGCAAGCTGCAGATTCCCTCCTAACAGCAAGCTTTAGGATAGGGTACTGAATTGTAACTTACTTTCGCCTAATAATGCGATTTTGGCAAAGAGACTATAACTCGCAGGGAAGCTGCTGCCAACAAATGTTTGCCCTCATTAGAGTCCCCTCTGGAAGCGCTTTCACTGCAAGCTGCAGATTCCCTCCTAACAGCAAGCTTTAGGATAGGGTACTGAATTGTAACTTACTTTCGCCTAATAATGCGATTTTGGCAAAGAGAGTATCTCCCGCAGGGAAGCTGCTACCATCAAATGTTTGCCCTCGTTAGACTCCCCTCTGGAAGCGCTTTCACTGCAAGCTGCAGATTCCCTCCTAACAGCAAGCTTTAGGATAGGGTACTGAATTGTAACTTACTTTCGCCTATTAATGCGATTTTGGCAAAGAGAGTATCTCCCGCAGGGAAGCTGCTACCATCAAATCTTTGCCCTCATTAGACTCCCCTCTGGAAGCGCTTTCACTGCAAGCTGCAGATTCCCTCCTAACAGCAAGCTTTAGGATAGGGTACTGAATTGTAACTTAACTGCGGATTATAAGGCGATTATTGCAAAGAGAGTATCTCCCGCAGGGAAGCTGCTACCATCAAATGTTTGCCCTCATTAGACTCCCCTCTGGAAGCGCTTTCACTGCAAGCTGCAGATTCCCTCCTAACAGCAAGCTTTAGGATAGGGTACTGAATTGTAACTTACTTTCTCTTATAATGCGATTTTGGCAAAGAGACTGTCTCCCGCAGGGAAGCTGTTACCATCAAACGTTTGCCCTCATTAGACTCCCCTCTGGAAGCGCTTTCACTGCAAGCTGCAGATTCCCTCCTAACAGCAAGCTTTAGGATAGGGTACTGAATTGTAACTTAACTGCGGCTCATAAGGCGATTTTGGCAAAGAGACTATCTCCCGCAGGGAAGCTGCTACCATCAAATGTTTGCCCTCATTAGACTCCCCTCTGGAAGCGCTTTCACTGCAAGCTGCAGATTCTATCCTAACAGCAAGCTTTAGGATAGGGTACTGAATTGTAACTTACTTTCGCCTAATAATGCGATTTTGGCAAAGAGATTATCTCCCGCAGGGAAGCTGCTACCATCAAATGTTTGCCCTCATTAGACTCCCCTCTGGAAGCGCTTTCACTGCAAGCTGCAGATTCCTTCCTAACAGCAAGCTTTAGGATAGGGTACTGAATTGTAACTTACTTTCGCCTAATAATGCGATTTTGGCAAAGAGAGTATCTCCCGCAGGGAAGCTGCTACCATCAAATGTTTGCCCTCATTAGACTCCCCTCTGGAAGCGCTTTCACTGCAAGCTGCAGATTCCCTCCTAACAGCAAGCTTTAGGATAGGGTACTGAATTGTAACTTACTTTCGCCTAATAATGCGATTTTGGCAAAGAGAGTATCTCCCGCAGGGAAGCTGCTACCATCAAATGTTTGCCCTCATTACACTCCCCTCTGGAAGCGCTTTCACTGCAAGCTTCAGATTCCCTCCTAACAGCAAGCTTTAGGATAGGGTACTGAATTGTAACTTACTTTCGCCTAATAATGCGATTTTGGCAAAGAGAGTATCTCCCGCAGGGAAGCTGTTACCATCAAATGTTTGCCCTCGTTAGACTCCCCTCTGGAAGCGCATTCACTTCAAGCTGCAGATTCCCTCCTAACAGCAAGCTTTAGGATAGGGTACTGAATTGTAACTTAACTGCGGATTATAAGGCGATTATTGCAAAGAGAGTATCTCCCGCAGGGAAGCTGCTACCATCAAATGTTTGTCCTCGTTAGACTACCCTCTGGAAGTGCATTCACTTCAAGCTGCAGATTCCCTCCTAACAGCAAGCTTTAGGATAGGGTACTGAATTGTAACTTACTTTCTCTTATAATGCGATTTTGGCAAAGAGAGTATCTCCCGCAGGGAAGCTGCTACCATCAAATCTTTGCCCTCATTAGACTCCCCTCTGGAAGCGCTTTCACTGCAAGCTGCAGATTCCCTCCCAACAGCAAGCTTTAGGATAGGGTACTGAATTGTAACTTACTTTCGCCTAATAATGCGATTTTGGCAAAGAGACTGTCTCCCGCAGGGAAGCTGTTACCATCAAACGTTTGCCCTCATTAGACTCCCCTCTGGAAGCGCTTTCACTGCAAGCTGCAGATTCCCTCCTAACAGCAAGCTTTAGGATAGGGTACTGAATTGTAACTTAACTGCGGCTCATAAGGCGATTTTGGCAAAGAGACTATCTCCCGCAGGGAAGCTGCTACCATCAAATGTTTGCCCTCATTAGACTCCCCTCTGGAAGCGCTTTCACTGCAAGCTGCAGATTCTATCCTAACAGCAAGCTTTAGGATAGGGTACTGAATTGTAACCTACTTTCGCCTAATAATGCGATTTTGGAAAAGAGTCTATCTCCCGCAGGGAAGCTGCTACCATCAAATGTTTGCCCTCATTAGACTACCCTGTGGAAGCGCTTTCACTGCAAGCTGCAGATTCCCTCCTAACAGCAAGCTTTAGGATAGGGTCCTGAATTGTAACTTACTTTCGCCTAATAATGCGATTTTGGCAAAGAGAGTATCTCCCGCAGGGAAGCTGCTACCATCAAATCTTTGCCCTCATTAGACTCCCCTCTGGAAGAGCTTTCACTGCAAGCTGCAGATTCCCTCCTAACAGCAAGCTTTAGGATAGGGTCCTGAATTGTAACTTACTTTCGCCTAATAATTCGATTTTGTCAAACAGAGTATCTCCCGCAGGGAAGCTGTTACCATCAAATGTTTGCCCTCGTTAGACTGCCCTCTGGAAGCGCATTCACTTCAAGCTGCAGATTCCCTCCTAACAGCAAGCTTTAGGATAGGGTACTGAATTGTAACTTACTTTCGCCTAATAATGAGATTTTGGCAAAGAGATTATCTCCCGCAGGGAAGCTGCTACCATCAAATGTTTGCCCTCATTAGACTCCCCTCTGGAAGCGCTTTCACTGCAAGCTGCAGATTCCTTCCTAACAGCAAGCTTTAGGATAGGGTACTGAATTGTAACTTACTTTCGCATAATAATGCGATTTTGGCAAAGAGAGTATCTCCCGCAGGGAAGCTGCTACCATCAAATGTTTGCCCTCATTAGACTCCCCTCTGGAAGCGCTTTTACTGCAAGCTGCAGATTCCCTCCTAACAGCAAGCTTTAGGATAGGGTACTGAATTGTAACTTACTTTCGCCTAATAATGCGATTTTGGCAAAGAGAGTATCTCCCGCAGGGAAGCTGCTACCATCAAATGTTTGCCCTCATTACACTCCCCTCTGGAAGCGCTTTCACTGCAAGCTTCAGATTCCCTGCTAACAGCAAGCTTTAGGATAGGGTACTGAATTGTAACTTACTTTCGCCTAATAATGCGATTTTGGCAAAGAGAGTATCTCCCGCAGGGAAGCTGTTACCATCAAATGTTTGCCCTCGTTAGACTCCCCTCTGGAAGCGCTTTCACTGCAAGCTGCAGATTCCCTCCTAACAGCAAGCTTTAGGATAGGGTACTGAATTGTAACTTAACTGCGGATTATAAGGCGATTATTGCAAAGAGAGTATCTCCCGCAGGGAAGCTGCTACCATCAAATGTTTGTCCTCGTTAGACTACCCTCTGGAAGTGCATTCACTTCAAGCTGCAGATTCCCTCCTAACAGCAAGCTTTAGGATAGGGTACTGAATTGTAACTTACTTTCTCTTATAATGCGATTTTGGCAAAGAGAGTATCTCCCGCAGGGAAGCTGCTACCATCAAATGTTTGCCCTCATTAGACTCCCCTCTGGAAGCGCTTTCACTGCAAGCTGCAGATTCCCTCCTAACAGCAAGCTTTAGGATAGGGTACTGAATTGTAACTTACTTTCGCCTAATAATGCGATTTTGGCAAAGAGACTGTCTCCCGCAGGGAAGCTGTTACCATCAAACGTTTGCCCTCATTAGACTCCCCTCTGGAAGCGCTTTCACTGCAAGCTGCAGATTCCCTCCTAACAGCAAGCTTTAGGATAGGGTACTGAATTGTAACTTAACTGCGGCTAATAAGGCGATTTTGGCAAAGAGAATATCTCCCGCAGGGAAGCTGTTACCATCAAATGTTTGCCCTCATTAGACTCCCCTCTGGAAGCGCTTTCACTGCAAGCTGCAGATTCCCTCCTAACAGCAAGCTTTAGGATAGGGTACTGAATTGTAACTTACTTTCGCCTAATAATGCGATTTTGGCAAAGAGAGTATCTCCCGCAGCGAAGCTGCTACCATCAAATGTTTGCCCTCATTAGACTCCCCTCTGGAAGTGCTTTCACTGCAAGCTGCAGATTCCCTCCTAACAGCAAGCTTTAGGATAGGGTACTGAATTGTAACTTACTTTCGCCTAATAATGCGATTTTGGCAAAGAGAGTATCTCCCGCAGGAAAGCTGCTACCATCAAATATTTGCCCTCATTAGACTCTCCTCTGGAAGCGCTTTCACTGCAAGCTGCAGATTCCCTCCTAACAGCAAGCTTTAGGATAGGGTACTGAATTGTAACTTACTTTCGCCTAATAATGCGATTTTGGCAAAGAGACTATCTCCCGCAGGGAAGCTGCTACCATCAAATGTTTGCCCTCATTAGACTCCCCTCTGGAAGCGCTTTCACTGCAAGCTGCAGATTCCCTCCTAACAGCAAGCATTAGGATAGGGTACTGAATTGTATCTTAACTGCGGCTAATAAGGCGATTATGGCAAAGAGAATATCTCCCGCAGGGAAGCTGCTACCATCAAATGTTTGCCCTCATTAGACTCCCCTCTGGAAGCGCTTTCACTGCAAGCTGCAGATTCCCTCCTAACAGCAAGCTTTAGGATAGGGTACTGAATTGTAACTTACTTTCGCCTAATAATGCGATTTTGGCAAAGAGAGTATCACCCGCAGGGAAGCTGCTAACATCAAATGTTTGCCCTCATTAGACTCCCCTCTGGAAGCGCTTTCAGTGCAAGCTGCAGATTCCCTCCTAACAGCAAGCTGTAGGACAGTGTACTGAATTGTAACTTAACTGCGGCTAATAAGGCGATTTTGGCAAAGAGAATATCTCCCGCAGGGAAGCTGCTACCATCAAATGCTTGCCCTCATTAGACTCCCCTCTGGAAGCGCTTTCACTGCAAGCTGCAGATTCCCTCCTAACAGCAAGCTTTAGGATAGGGTACTGAATTGTAACTTACTTTCGCCTAATAATGCGATTTTTGCAAAGAGAGTATCTCCCGCAGAGAAGCTGCTACCATCAAATATTTGCCCTCGTTAGACTCCCCTTTGGAAGCGCTTTCACTGCAAGCTGCAGATTCCCTCCTAACAGCAAGCTTTAGGATAGGGTACTGAATTGTAACTTACTTTCGCCTAATAATGCGATTTTGGCAAAGAGAGTATCTCCCGCAGGGAAGCTGCTACCATCAAATCTTTGCCCTCATTAGACTCCCCTCTGGAAGCGCTTTCACTGCAAGCTGCAGATTCCCTCCTAACAGCAAGCTTTAGGATAGGGTACTGAATTGTAACTTACTTTCGCCTAATAATGCGATTTTGGCAAAGAGACTATCTCCCGCAGGGAAGCTGCTACCATCAAATGTTTGCCCTCATTAGACTCCCCTCTGGAAGCGCTTTCACTGCAAGCTGCAGATTCCCTCCTAACAGCAAGCTTTAGGATAGGGTACTGAATTGTAACTTAACTGCGGCTAATAAGGCGATTTTGGCAAAGAGAATATCTCCAGCAGGGAAGCTGCTACCATCAAATGCTTGCCCTCATTAGACTCCCCTCTGGAAGCGCTTTCACTGCAAGCTGCAGATTCCCTCCTAACAGCAAGATTTAGGATAGGGTACTGAATTGTAACTTAACTGCGGCTAATAAGGCGATTATGGCAAAGAGAATATCTCCCGCAGGGAAGCTGCTACCATCAAATATTAGCCCTCATTAGACTCCCCCCTGGAAGCGCTTTCACTGCAAGCTGCAGATTCCCTCCTAACAGCAAGCTTTAGGATAGGGTACTGAATTGTAACTTACTTTCGCCTAATAATGCGATTTTGGCAAAGAGAGTATCTCCCGCAGGGAAGCTGCTACCATCAAATGTTTGCCCTCATTAGACTCCCCTCTGGAAGCGCTTTCACTGCAAGCTGCAGATTCCCTCCTAACAGCAAGCTTTAGGATAGTGTACTGAATTGTAACTTACTTTCGCATAATAATGCGATTTTGCCAAAGAGAGTATCACCCGCAGGGAAGCTGCTAACATCAAATGTTTGCCCTCATTAGACTCCCCTCTGGAAGCGCTTTCACTGCAAGCTGCAGATTCCTTCCTAACAGCAAGCTTTAGGATAGGGTACTGAATTGTAACTTAACTGCGGCTAATAAGGCGATTTTGGCAAAGAGAGTATCTCCCGCAGGGAAGCTGCTACCATCAAATTTTTGCCCTCATTAGACTCCCCTCTGGAAGCGCTTTCACTGCAAGCTGCAGATTCCCTCCTAAAAGCAACTTTAGGTTAGGGTACTGAATTGTAACTTACTTTCGCCTAATAATGCGATTTTGGCAAAGAGAGTATCTCCCGCAGGGAAGCTGCTACCATCAAATGTTTGCCCTCATTAGACTCCCCTCTGGAAGCGCTTTCACTGCAAGCTGCAGATTCCCTCCTAACAGCAAGCTTTAGGATAGGGTACAGAATTGTAACTTAACTGCAGCTAAAAAGGCGATTTTGGCAAAGAGAGTATCTCCCGCAGGGAAGCTGCTACCATCAAATCTTTGCCCTCATTAGACTCCCCTCTGCAAGCGCTTTCACTGCAAGCTGCAGATTCCCTCCTAACAGCAAGCTTTAGGATAGGGTACTGAATTGTATCTTACTTTCGCCTAATAATGCGATTTTGGCAAAGAGAGTATCTCCCGCAGGGAAGGTGCTACCATCAAATGTTTGCCCTCATTAGACTCCCCTCTGGAAGCGCTTTCACTGCAAGCTGCAGATTCCCTCCTAACAGCAAGCTTTAGGATAGGGTACTGAATTGTATCTAAACTGCGGCTAATAAGGAGAATATGGCAAAGAGAATATCTCCCGCAGGGAAGATGCTACCATCAAATGTTTGCCCTCATTAGACTCCCCTCTGGACGCGCTTTCACTGCAAGCTGCAGATTCCCTCCTAACAGCAAGCTTTAGGATAGGGTACTGAATTGTAACTTACTTTCGCCTAATAATGCGATTTTGGAAAAGAGACTATCTCCCGCAGGGAAGCTGCTACCATCAAATGTTTGCCCTCATTAGACTCCCCTCTGGAAGCGCTTTCACTGCAAGCTGCAGATTCCCTCCTAACAGCAAGCTTTAGGATAGGGTACTGAATTGTATCTTACTTTCGCCTAATAATGCGATTTTGGCAAAGAGAATATCTCCCGCAGGGAAGCTGCTACCATCAAATGTTTGCCCTCATTACACTCCCCTCTGGAAGCGCTTTCACTGCAAGCTGCAGATTCCCTCCTAACAGCAAGCTTTAGGATAGAGTACTGAATTGTAACTTAACTGCGGCGAATAAGGCGATTTTAGCAAAGAGAATATCTCCCGCAGGGAAGATGCTACAATCAAATATTTGCCCTCATTAGACTCCCCTCTGGAAGCGCTTTCACTGCAAGCTGCAGATTCCCTCCTAACAGCAAGCTTTAGGATAGGGTACTGAATTGTAACTTAACTGCGGCTAATAAGGAGAATTTGGCAAAGAGAATACCTCCCGCAGGGAAGATGCTACCATCAAATATTTGCCCTCATTAGACTCCCCTCTAGAAGCGCTTTCACTGCAAGCTGCAGATTCCCTCCTAACAGCAAGCTTTAGGATAGGGTACTGAATTGTAACTTACTTTCGCCTAATAATGCGATTTTGGCAAAGAGAGTATCTCCCGCAGGGAAGCTGCTACCATCAAATGTTTGCCCTCATTAGACTCCCCTCTGGAAGCGCTTTCACTGCAAGCTGCAGATTCCCTCCTAACAGCAAGCTTTAGGATAGGGTACTGAATTGTAACTTAACTGCGGCTAATAAGGCGATTATGGCAAAGAGAATATCTCCCGCAGGGAAGCTGCTACCATCAAATGTTTGCCCTCATTAGACTCCCCTCTGGAAGTGCTTTCACTGCAAGCTGCAGATTCCCTCCTAACAGCAAGCTTTAGGATAGGGTACTGAATTGTAACTTACTTTCGCCTAATAATGCGATTTTGGCAAAGAGAGTATCTCCCGCAGGGAAGCTGCTACCATCAAATGTTTGCCCTCATTAGACTCCCCTCTGGAAGCGCTTTCACTGCAAGCTGCAGATTCCCTCCTAACAGCAAGCTTTAGGATAGGGTACTGAATTGTACCTTAACTGCGGCTAATAAGGCGATTATGTCAAAGAGAGTATCTCCCGCAGGGAAGCTGTTACCATCAAATGTTTGCCCTCGTTAGACTCCCCTCTGGAAGCGCATTCACTTCAAGCTGCAGATTCCCTCCTAACAGCAAGCTTTAGGATAGGGTACTGAATTGTAACTTACTTTCGCCTAATAATGCGATTTTGGCAAAGAGATTATCTCCCGCAGGGAAGCTGCTACCATCAAATGTTTGCCCTCATTAGACTCCCCTCTGGAAGCGCTTTGACTGCAAGCTGCAGATTCCTTCCTAACAGCAAGCTTTAGGATAGGGTACTGAATTGTAACTTACTTTCGCCTAATAATGCGATTTTGGCAAAGAGAGTATCTCCCGCAGGGAAGCTGCTACCATCAAATGTTTGCCCTCATTAGACTCCCCTCTGGAAGCGCTTTCAATGCAAGCTGCAGATTCCCTCCTAACAGCAAGCTTTAGGATAGGGTACTGAATTGTAACTTACTTTCGCCTAATAATGCGATTTTGGCAAAGAGAGTATCTCCCGCAGGGAAGCTGCTACCATCAAATGTTTGCCCTCATTACACTCCCCTCTGGAAGCGCTTTCACTGCAAGCTTCAGATTCCCTCCTAACAGCAAGCTTTAGGATAGGGTACTGAATTGTAACTTACTTTCGCCTAATAATGCGATTTTGGCAAAGAGAGTATCTCCCGCAGGGAAGCTGTTACCATCAAATGTTTGCCCTCGTTAGACTCCCCTCTGGAAGCGCTTTCACTGCAAGCTGCAGATTCCCTCCTAACAGCAAGCTTTAGGATAGGGTACTGAATTGTAACTTAACTGCGGATTATAAGGCGATTATTGCAAAGAGAGTATCTCCCGCAGGGAAGCTGCTACCATCAAATGTTTGTCCTCGTTAGACTACCCTCTGGAAGTGCATTCACTTCAAGCTGCAGATTCCCTCCTAACAGCAAGCTTTAGGATAGGGTACTGAATTGTAACTTACTTTCTCTTATAATGCGATTTTGGCAAAGAGAGTATCTCCCGCAGGGAAGCTGCTACCATCAAATGTTTGCCCTCATTAGACTCCCCTCTGGAAGCGCTTTCACTGCAAGCTGCAGATTCCCTCCTAACAGCAAGCTTTAGGATAGGGTACTGAATTGTAACTTACTTTCGCCTAATAATGCGATTTTGGCAAAGAGACTGTCTCCCGCAGGGAAGCTGTTACCATCAAACGTTTGCCCTCATTAGACTCCCCTCTGGAAGCGCTTTCACTGCAAGCTGCAGATTCCCTCCTAACAGCAAGCTTTAGGATAGGGTACTGAATTGTAACTTAACTGCAGCTCATAAGGCGATTTTGGCAAAGAGACTATCTCCCGCAGGGAAGCTGTTACCATCAAACGTTTGCCCTCATTAGACTCCCCTCTGGAAGCGCTTTCACTGCAAGCTGCAGATTCCCTCATAACAGCAAGCTTTAGGATAGGGTACTGAATTGTAACTTAACTGCGGCTAATAAGGCGATTTTGGCAAAGAGAATATCTCCCGCAGGGAAGCTGTTACCATCAAATGTTTGCCCTCATTAGACTCCCCTCTGGAAGCGCTTTCACTGCAAGCTGCAGATTCCCTCCTAACAGCAAGCTTTAGGATAGGGTACTGAATTGTAACTTACTTTCGCCTAATAATGCGATTTTGGCAAAGAGAGTATCTCCCGCAGCGAAGCTGCTACCATCAAATGTTTGCCCTCATTAGACTCCCCTCTGGAAGTGCTTTCACTGCAAGCTGCAGATTCCCTCCTAACAGCAAGCTTTAGGATAGGGTACTGAATTGTAACTTACTTTCGCCTAATAATGCGATTTTGGCAAAGAGAGTATCTCCCGCAGGAAAGCTGCTACCATCAAATATTTGCCCTCATTAGACTCTCCTCTGGAAGCGCTTTCACTGCAAGCTGCAGATTCCCTCCTAACAGCAAGCTTTAGGATAGGGTACTGAATTGTAACTTACTTTCGCCTAATAATGCGATTTTGGCAAAGAGACTATCTCCCGCAGGGAAGCTGCTACCATCAAATGTTTGCCCTCATTAGACTCCCCTCTGGAAGCGCTTTCACTGCAAGCTGCAGATTCCCTCCTAACAGCAAGCATTATAATAGGGTACTGAATTGTATCTTAACTGCGGCTAATAAGGCGATTATGGCAAAGAGAATATCTCCCGCAGGGAAGCTGTTACCATCAAATGTTTGCCCTCATTAGACTCCCCTCTGGAAGCGCTTTCACTGCAAGCTGCAGATTCCCTCCTAACAGCAAGCTTTAGGATAGGGTACTGAATTGTAACTTACTTTCGCCTAATAATGCGATTTTGGCAAAGAGAGTATCACCCGCAGGGAAGCTGCTAACATCAAATGTTTGCCCTCATTAGACTCCCCTCTGGAAGCGCTTTCAGTGCAAGCTGCAGATTCCCTCCTAACAGCAAGCTGTAGGACAGTGTACTGAATTGTAACTTAACTGCGGCTAATAAGGCGATTTTGGCAAAGAGAATATCTCCCGCAGGGAAGCTGCTACCATCAAATGCTTGCCCTCATTAGACTCCCCTCTGGAAGCGCTTTCACTGCAAGCTGCAGATTCCCTCCTAACAGCAAGCTTTAGGATAGGGTACTGAATTGTAACTTACTTTCGCCTAATAATGCGATTTTGGCAAAGAGAGTATCTCCCGCAGGGAAGCTGCTACCATCAAATCTTTGCCCTCATTAGACTCCCCTCTGGAAGCGCTTTCACTGCAAGCTGCAGATTCCCTCCTAACAGCAAGCTTTAGGATAGGGTACTGAATTGTAACTTACTTTCGCCTAATAATGCGATTTTGGAAAAGAGACTATCTCCCGCAGGGAAGCTGCTACCATCAAATGTTTGCCCTCATTAGACTCCCCTCTGGAAGCGCTTTCACTGCAAGCTGCAGATTCCCTCCTAACAGCAAGCTTTAGGATAGGGTACTGAATTGTAACTTAACTGCGGCTAATAAGGCGATTTTGGCAAAGAGAATATCTCCAGCAGGGAAGCTGCTACCATCAAATGCTTGCCCTCATTAGACTCCCCTCTGGAAGCGCTTTCACTGCAAGCTGCAGATTCCCTCCTAACAGCAAGATTTAGGATAGGGTACTGAATTGTAACTTAACTGCGGCTAATAAGGCGATTATGGCAAAGAGAATATCTCCCGCAGGGAAGCTGCTACCATCAAATATTTGCCCTCATTAGACTCCCCTCTGGAAGCGCTTTCACTGCAAGCTGCAGATTCCCTCCTAACAGCAAGCTTTAGGATAGGGTACTGAATTGTAACTTACTTTCGCCTAATAATGCGATTTTGGCAAAGAGAGTATCTCCCGCAGGGAAGCTGCTACCATCAAATGTTTGCCCTCATTAGACTCCCCTCTGGAAGCGCTTTCACTGCAAGCTGCAGATTCCCTCCTAACAGCAAGCTTTAGGATAGTGTACTGAATTGTAACTTACTTTCGCATAATAATGCGATTTTGCCAAAGAGAGTATCACCCGCAGGGAAGCTGCTAACATCAAATGTTTGCCCTCATTAGACTCCCCTCTGGAAGCGCTTTCACTGCAAGCTGCAGATTCCTTCCTAACAGCAAGCTTTAGGATAGGGTACTGAATTGTAACTTAACTGCGGCTAATAAGGCGATTTTGGCAAAGAGAGTATCTCCCGCAGGGAAGCTGCTACCATCAAATTTTTGCCCTCGTTAGACTCCCCTCTGGAAGCGCTTTCACTGCAAGCTGCAGATTCCCTCCTAAAAGCAACTTTAGGTTAGGGTATTGAATTGTAACTTACTTTCGCCTAATAATGCGATTTTGGCAAAGAGAGTATCTCCCGCAGGGAAGCTGCTACCATCAAATGTTTGCCCTCATTAGACTCCCCTCTGGAAGCGCTTTCACTGCAAGCTGCAGATTCCCTCCTAACAGCAAGCTTTAGGATAGGGTACTGAATTGTAACTTAACTGCAGCTAAAAAGGCGATTTTTGCAAAGAGAGTATCTCCCGCAGGGAAGCTGCTACCATCAAATCTTTGCCCTCATTAGACTCCCCTCTGGAAGCGCTTTCACTGCAAGCTGCAGATTCCCTCCTAACAGCAAGTTTTAGGATAGGGTACTGAATTGTATCTTACTTTCGCCTAATAATGCGATTTTGGCAAAGAGAGTATCTCCCGCAGGGAAGGTGCTACCATCAAATGTTTGCCCTCATTAGACTCCCCTCTGGAAGCGCTTTCACTGCAAGCTGCAGATTCCCTCCTAACAGCAAGCTTTAGGATAGGGTACTGAATTGTATCTAAACTGCGGCTAATAAGGAGAATTTGGCAAAGAGAATATCTCCCGCAGGGAAGATGCTACCATCAAATGTTTGCCCTCATTAGACTCCCCTCTGGACGCGCTTTCACTGCAAGCTGCAGATTCCCTCCTAACAGCAAGCTTTAGGATAGGGTACTGAATTGTAACTTACTTTCGCCTAATAATGCGATTTTGGAAAAGAGACTATCTCCCGCAGGGAAGCTGCTACCATCAAATGTTTGCCCTCATTAGACTCCCCTCTGGAAGCGCTTTCACTGCAAGCTGCAGATTCCCTCCTAACAGCAAGCTTTAGGATAGGGTACTGAATTGTATCTTACTTTCGCCTAATAATGCGATTATGGGAAAGAGAGTATCTCCCGCAGGGAAGCTGCTACCATCAAATGTTTGCCCTCATTAGACTCCCCTCTGGAAGCGCTTTCACTGCAAGCTGCAGATTCCCTCCTAACAGCAAGCTTTAGGATAGAGTACTGAATTGTAACTTAACTGCGGCGAATAAGGCGATTTTAGCAAAGAGAATATCTCCCGCAGGGAAGATGCTACAATCAAATATTTGCCCTCATTAGACTCCCCTCTGGAAGCGCTTTCACTGCAAGCTGCAGATTCCCTCCTAACAGCAAGCTTTAGGATAGGGTACTGAATTGTAACTTAACTGCGGCTAATAATGCGATATTGGCAAAGAGAATATCTCCCGCAGGGAAGATGCTACCATCAAATATTTGCCCTCATTAGACTCCCCTCTGGAAGCGCTTTCACTGCAAGCTGCAGATTCCCTCCTAACAGCAAGCTTTAGGATAGGGTACTGAATTGTAACTTACTTTCGCCTAATAAAGCGATTCTGGCAAAGAGAGTATCTCCGGCAGGGAAGCTGCTACCATCAAATGTTTGCCCTCATTAGACTCCCCTCTGGAAGCGCTTTCACTGCAAGCTGCAGATTCCCTCCTAACAGCAAGCTTTAGGATAGGGTACTGAATTGTAACTTAACTGCGGCTAATAAGGAGAATTTGGCAAAGAGAATACCTCCCGCAGGGAAGATGCTACCATCAAATATTTGCCCTCATTAGACTCCCCTCTGGAAGCGCTTTCACTGCAAGCTGCAGATTCCCTCCTAACAGCAAGCTTTAGGATAGGGTACTGAATTGTAACTTACTTTCGCCTAATAATGCGATTTTGGCAAAGAGAGTATCTCCCGCAGGGAAGCTGCTACCATCAAATGTTTGCCCTCATTAGACTCCCCTCTGGAAGCGCTTTCACTGCAAGCTGCAGATTCCCTCCTAACAGCAAGCTTTAGGATAGGGTACTGAATTGTAACTTAACTGCGGCTAATAAGGCGATTATGGCAAAGAGAATATCTCCCGCAGGGAAGCTGCTACCATCAAATGTTTGCCCTCATTAGACTCCCCTCTGGAAGTGCTTTCACTGCAAGCTGCAGATTCCCTCCTAACAGCAAGCTTTAGGATAGGGTACTGAATTGTAACTTACTTTCGCCTAATAATGCGATTTTGGCAAAGACAGTATCTCCCGCAGGGAAGCTGCTACCATCAAATGTTTGCCCTCATTAGACTCCCCTCTGGAAGCGCTTTCACTGCAAGCTGCAGATTCCCTCCTAACAGCAAGCTTTAGGATAGGGTACTGAATTGTACCTTAACTGCGGCTAATAAGGCGATTATGTCAAAGAGAGTATCTCCCGCAGGGAAGCTGTTACCATCAAATGTTTGCCCTCGTTAGACTCCCCTCTGGAAGCGCATTCACTTCAAGCTGCAGATTCCCTCCTAACAGCAAGCTTTAGGATAGGGTACTGAATTGTAACTTACTTTCGCCTAATAATGCGATTATGGCAAAGAGAGTGTCTCCCGCAGGGAAGCTGTTACCATCAAATGTTTGCCCTCGTTAGACTCCCCTCTGGAAGCGCATTCACTTCAAGCTGCAGATTCCCTCCTAACAGCAAGCTTTAGGATAGGTCCTGAATTGTAACTTACTTTCGCCTAATAATGCGATTTTTGCAAAGAGTATATCTCCGGCAGGGAAGATGCTACCATCAAATGTTTGCCCTCGTTAGACTCCCCTCTGGAAGCGCTTTCACTGCAAGCTGCAGATTCCCTCCTAACAGCAAGCTTTAGGATAGGGTACTGAATTGTAACTTAACTGCGGCTAATAAGGAGAATTTTGCAAAGAGAATATCTCCCGCAGGGAAGCTGCTACCATCAAATGCTTGCCCTCATTAGACTCCCCTCTGGAAGCGCTTTCACTGCAAGCTGCAGATTCCCTCCTTACAGCAAGCTTTAGGATAGGGTACTGAATTGTAACTTAAATGCGGCTAATAAGGCGATTTTGGCAAAGAGAATATCTCCCGCAGGGAAGCTGCTACCATCAAATGTTTGCCCTCATTAGACTCCCCTCTGGAAGCGCTTTCACTGCAAGCTGCAGATTCCCTCCTAACAGCAAGCTTTAGGATAGGGTACTGAATTGTAACTTACTTTCGCCTAATAATGCGATTTTGGCAAAAAGAGTATCTCCCGCAGGGAAGCTGCTACCATCAAATGTTTGCCCTCATTAGACTCCCCTCTGGAAGCGCTTTCACTGCAAGCTGCAGATTCCCTCCTAACAGCAAGCTGTAGGATAGTGTACTGAATTGTAACTTAACTGCGTCTAATAAGGAGATTTTGGCAAAGAGAATATCTCCCGCAGGGAAGCTGCTACCATCAAATGCTTGCCCTCATTAGACTCCCCTCTGGAAGCGCTTTCACTGCAAGCTGCAGATTCCCTCCTAACAGCAAGCTTTAGGAAAGGGTACTGAATTGTAACGTACTTTCGCCTATTAATGCGATTATAGCAAAGAGACTTCCTCCCGCAGGGAAGCTGCTACCATCAAATGTTTGCCCTCATTAGACTCCCCTCTGGAAGCGCTTTCACTGCAAGCTGCAGATTCCCTCCTAACAGCAAGCTTTAGGATAGGGTACTGAATTGTAACTTACTTTCGCCTAATAATGCGATTTTGGCAAAGAGAGTATCTCCCGCAGGGAAGCTGCTACCATCAAATGTTTGCCCTCATTACACTCCCCTCTGGAAGCGCTTTCACTGCAAGCTGCACATTCCCTCCTAACAGCAATCTTTAGGAAAGGGAACTGAATTGTAACGTACTTTCGCCTAATAATGCGATTTTTGCAAAGAGACTTTCTCCCGCAGGGAAGCTGCTACCATCAAATGTTTGCCCTCATTAGACTCCCCTCTGGAAGCGCTTTCACTGCAAGCTGCAGATTTCCTCCTAACAGCAAGCTTTAGGATAGGGTACTGAATTGTAACTTACTTTCGCCTAATAATGCGATTTTGGCAAAGAGAGTATCTCCCGCAGGGAAGCTGCTACCATCAAATCTTTGCCCTCATTAGACTCCCCTCTGGAAGCGCTTTCACTGCAAGCTGCAGATTCCCTCCTAACAGCAAGCTTTAGGATAGGGTACTGAATTGTAACTTACTTTCGCCTAATAATGCGATTTTGGCAAAGAGACTATCTCCCGCAGGGAAGCTGCTACCATCAAATGTTTGCCCTCATTAGACTCCCCTCTGGAAGCGCTTTCACTGCAAGCTGCAGATTCCCTCCTAACAGCAAGCTTTAGGATAGGGTACTGAATTGTAACTTACTTTCGCCTAATAAGGCGATTTTGGCAAAGAGAATATCTCACGCAGGGAAGCTGTTACCATCAAACGTTTGCCCTCATTAGACTCCCCTCTGGAAGCGCTTTCACTGCATGTGGCAGATTCCCACCTAACAGCAAGCTTTAGGATAGGGTACTGAATTGTAACTTACTTTCGCCTAATAAGGCGATTTTGGCAAAGAGAATATCTCACGCAGGGAAGCTGTTACCATCAAACGTTTGCCCTCATTAGACTCCCCTCTGGAAGCGCTTTCACTGCAAGCTGCAGATTCCCTCCTAACAGCAAGCTTTAGGATAGGGTACTGAATGGTAACTTACTTTCGCCTAATAATGCGATTTTGGCAAAGAGAATATCTCCCGCAGGGAAGATGCTACCATCAAATGTTTGCCCTCATTAGACTCCCCTCTGGAAGCGCTTTCACTGCAAGCTGCAGATTCCCTCCTAACAGCAAGCTTTAGGATAGTGTACTGAATTGAACTTACTTTCGCCTAATAAAGCGATTTTGGCAAAGAGAGTATCTCCCGCAGGGAAGCTGCTACCATCAAATGTTTGCCCTCATTAGACTCCCCTCTGGAAGCGCTTTCACTGCAAGCTGCAGATTCCCTCCTAACAGCAAGCTTTAGGATAGGGTACTGAATGGTAACTTACTTTCGCCTAATAATGCGATTTTGGCAAAGAGAGTATCTCCCGCAGGGAAGCTGCTACCATCAAATGTTTGCCCTCATTAGACACCGCTCTGGAAGCGCTTTCACTGCAAGCTGCAGATTCCCTCCTAACAGCAAGCTTTAGGATAGGGTACTGAATTGTAACTTAACTGCGGCTAATAATGCTATTTTAGCAAAGAGAGTATCTCCCGCAGGTAAGATGCTACCATCAAATGTTTGCCCTCATTAGACTCCCCTCTGGAAGCGCTTTCACTGCAAGCTGCAGATTTCCTCCTAACAGCAAATTTAGGTTAGGGTACTGAATTGTAACTTACTTTCGCCTAATAATGCGATTTTGGAAAAGAGAGTATCTCCCGCAGGGAAGCTGCTACCATCAAATGTTTGCCCTCATTAGACTCCCCTCTGGAAGCGCTTTCACTGCAAGCTGCAGATTCCCTCCTAACAGCAAGCTTTAGGATAGGGTACTGAATTGTAACTTACTTTCGCCTAATAATGCGATTTTGGAAAAGAGACTATCTCCCGCAGGGAAGCTGCTACCATCAAATGTTTGCCCTCATTAGACTCCCCTCTGGAAGCGCTTTCACTGCAAGCTGCAGATTCCCTCCTAACAGCAAGCTTTAGGATATGATACTGAATTGTATCTTACTTTCGCCTAATAATGCGATTTTGGCAAAGAGAATATCTCCCGCAGGGAAGCTGCTACCATCAAATGTTTGCCCTCATTAGAGTCCCCTCTGGAAGCGCTTTCACTGCAAGCTGCAGATTCCCTCCTAACAGCAAGCTTTAGGATAGGGTACTGAATTGTATCTTAACTGCGGCGAATAAGGCGATTTTGGCAAAGAGAATATCTCCCGCAGGGAAGATGCTACAATCAAATATTTGCCCTCATTAGACTCCCCTCTGGAAGCGCTTTCACTGCAAGCTGCAGATTCCCTCCTAACAGCAAGGTTTAGGATAGGGTACTTAATTGTATCTTAAATGCGGATAATAATGCGATTTTGGCAAAGAGAGTATCTCCCGCAGGGAAGCTGCTACCATCAAATGTTTGCCCTCATTAGACTCCCCTCTGGAAGCACTTTCACTGCAAGCTGCAGATTCCCTCCTAACAGCAAGCTTTAGGATAGGGTACTGAATTGTAACTTAACTGCGGCTAATAAGGCGATTTTGTCAAAGAGAATATCTCCCGCAGGGAAGCTGCTACCATCAAATATTTGCCCTCATTAGACTCCCCTCTGGAAGCGCTTTCACTGCAAGCTGCAGATTCCCTCCTAACAGCAAGCTTTAGGATAGGGTACTGAATTGTAACTTACTTTCGCCTAATAATGCGATTTTGGCAAAGAGAGTATCTCCCGCAGGGAAGCTGCTACCATCAAATGTTTGCCCTCATTAGACTCCCCTCTGGAAGCGCTTTCACTGCAAGCTGCAGATTCCCTCCTAACAGCAAGCTTTAGGATAGGGTACTGAATTGTAACTTACTTTCGCCTAATAATGCGATTTTGGCAAAGAGAGTATCACCCGCAGGGAAGCTGCTAACATCAAATGTTTGCCCTCATTAGACTCCCCTCTGGAAGCGCTTTCACTGCAAGCTGCAGATTCCCTCCTAACAGCAAGCTTTAGGATAGGGTACTGAATTGTAACTTACTTTCGCCTAATAATGCGATTTTGGCAAAGAGAGTATCTCCCGCAGGGAAGCTGTTACCATCAAATGTTTGCCCTCATTAGACTCCCCTCTGGAAGTGATTTCACTGCAAGCTGCAGATTCCCTCCTAACAGCAAGCTTTAGGATAGGGTACTGAATTGTATCTTAACTGCGGCTAATAAGGCGATTATGGCAATGAGAATATCTCCCGCAGGGAAGCTGCTACCATCAAATGTTTGCCCTCATTAGACTCCCCTCTGGAAGCGCTTTCACTGCAAGCTGCAGATTCCCTCCTAACAGCAAGCTTTAGGATAGGGTACTGAATTGTAACTTAACTGCGGCTAATAAGGCGATTTTGGCAAAGAGAATATCTCCCGCAGGGAAGCTGCTACCATCAAATGTTTGCCCTCATTAGACTCCCCTCTGGAAGCGCTTTCACTGCAAGCTGCAGATTCCCTCCTAACAGCAAGCTTTAGGATAGGGTACTGAATTGTAACTTACTTTCGCCTAATAATGCGATTTTGGCAAAGAGAGTATCTCCCGCAGGGAAGCTGCTACCATCACATGTTTGCCCTCATTAGACTCCCCTCTGGAAGCGCTTTCACTGCAAGCTGCAGATTCCCTCCTAACAGCAATCTTTAGGATAGGGTACTGAATTGTATCTCACTTTCGCCTAAAAATGCGGTTTTGGCAAAGAGAGTATCTCCCGCAGGGAAGCTGCTACCATCAAATGTTTGCCCTCATTTGACTCCCCTCTGGAAGCGCTTTCACTGCAAGCTGCAGATTCCCTCCTAACAGCAAGCTTTAGGAAAGTGTTCTGAATTGTAACTTACTTTCGCCTAATAATGCGATTTTGGAAAAGAGAGTATCTCCCGCAGGGAAGCTGCTACCATCAAATGTTTGCCTTCATTAGACTCCCCTCTGGAAGCGCTTTCACTGCAAGCTGCAGATTCGCGCCTAACAGCAAGCTTTAGGATAGGGTACTGATTGTAACTTACTTTCGCCTAATAATGCGATTATGGCAAGGAGACTATCTCCCGCAGGGAAGCTGCTACCATCAAATGTTTGCCCTCATTAGACTCCCCTCTGGAAGCGCTTTCACTGCAAGCTGCAGATTCCCTCCTAACAGCAAGCTTTAGGAAAGGGTACTGAATTGTAACTTACTTTCGCCTAATAATGCGATTTTGGCAAAGAGAGTATCTCCCGCAGGGAAGCTGCTACCATCAAATGTTTGCCCTCATTAGACTCCCCTCTGGAAGCGCTTTCACTGCAAGCTGCAGATTCCCTCCTAACAGCAAGCTTTAGGATAGGGTACTGAATTGTAACTTAACTGCGGCTAATAAGGCGATTTTTGCAAAGAGAATATCTCCCGCAGGGAAGGTGCTACCATCAAATGTTTGCCCTCGTTAGACTCCCCTCTGGAAGCGCTTTCACTGCAAGCTGCAGATTCCCTCCTAACAGCAAGCTTTAGGATAGGGTACTGAATTGTAACTTACTTTCGCCTAATAATGCGGTTTTGGCAAAGAGAGTATCTCCCGCAGGGAAGCTGCTACCATCAAATGTTTGCCCTCATTAGACTCCCCTCTGGAAGCGCTTTCACTGCAAGCTGCGGATTCCCTCCTAACAGCAAGCTTTAGGAAAGGGTTCTGAATTGTATCTTACTTTCGCATAATAATGCGATTTTGGCAAAGAGAGTATCTCCCGCAGGGAAGCTGCTACCATCAAATGTTTGCCCTCATTAGACTCCCCTCTGGAAGCGCTTTCACTGCAAGCTGCAGATTCCCTCCTAACAGCAAGCTTTAGGATAGGGTACTGAATTGTAACTTACTTTCGCCTAATAATGCGATTATTGTAAGGAGACTATCTCCGGCAGGGAAGCTGCTACCATCAAATGTTTGCCCTCATTAGACTCCCCTCTGGAAGCGCTTTCACTGCAAGCTGCAGATTCCCTCCTAACAGCAAGCTTTAGGATAGGGTACTGAATTGTAACTTAACTGCGGCTAAAAAGGCGATTTTGGCAAAGAGTGTATCTCCCGCAGGGAAGCTGCTACCATCAAATGTTTGCCCTCATTAGACTCCCCTCTGGAAGCGCTTTCACTGCAAGCTGCAGATTCCCTCCTAACAGCAAGCTGTAGGACACTGTACTGAATTGTAACTTAAGTGCGTCTAATAAGGCGATTTTGGCAAAGAGAGTATCTCCCGCAGGGAAGGCTCTACCATCAAATGTTTGCCCTCATTAGACTCCCCTCTGGAAGCGCTTTCACTGCAAGCTGCAGATTCCCTCCTAACAGCAAGCTTTAGGATAGGGTACTGAATTGTATCTTAACTGCGGCTAATAAGGCGATTTTGGCAAAGAGAGTATCTCCCGCAGGGAAGCTGCTACCGTCAAATATTTGCCCTCATTAGACTCCCCTCTGGAAGCGCTTTCACTGCAAGCTGCAGATTCCCTCCTAACAGCAAGCTTTAGGATAGTGTACTGAATTGTAACTTACTTTCGACTAATAATACGATTTTGGCAAAGAGACTACCTCCCGCAGGGAAGCTGCTACCATCAAATATTTACCCTCATTAGACTCCCCTCTGCAAGCGCTTTCACTGCAAGCTGCAGATTCCCTCCTAAAAGCAAGCTTTAGGATAGGGTACTGAATTGTAACTTACTTTCGCCTAATAAAGCGATTTTGGCAAAGAGAGTATCTCCCGCAGGGAAGCTGCTACCATGAAATGTTTGCCCTCATTAGACTCCCCTCTGGAAGCGCTTTTACTGCAAGCTGCAGATTCCCTCCTAACAGCAAGCTTTAGGATAGGGTCCTGAATTGTATCTTACTTTCGCCTAATAATGCGATTTTGGCAAAGAGAGTATCTCCCGCAGGGAAGCTGCTACCATCAAATGTTTGCCCACATTAGACTCCCCTCTGGAAGCGCTTTCACTGCAAGCTGCAGATTCCCTCCTAACAGCAAGCTTTAGGATAGGGTACTGAATTGTAACTTACTTTCGCCTAATAATGCGATTTTGGCAAAGAGAGTATCTCCCGCAGGGAAGCTGCTACCATCACATGTTTGCCCTCATTAGACTCCCCTCTGGAAGCGCTTTCACTGCAAGCTGCAGATACCCTCCTAACAGCAAGCTTTAGGATAGGGTACTGAATTGTAACTTAACTGCGGCTCATAAGGCGATTTCGGAAAAGAGAGAATATCCTGCAGGGAAGCTGATACCATCAAATGTTTGCCCTCATTAGACTCCCCTCTGGAAGCGCTTTCACCGCAAGCTGCAGATTCCCTCCTAACAGCAAGCTTTAGGATAGGGTACTGAATTGTAACTTACTGTCGCCTAATAATGCGATTTTGGCAAAGAGAGTATCTCCCGCAGGGAAGCTGCTACCATCAAATGTTTGCCCTCATTAGACTCCACTCTGGAAGCGCTTTCACTGCAAGCTGCAGATTCCCTCCTAACAGCAAGCTTTAGGATAGAGTACTGAATTGTAACTTAACTGCGGCTAATAAGGCGATTTTGGCAAAGAGACTATCTCCCGCGGGGAAGCTGTTACCATCAAATGTTTGCCCTCATTAGACTCCCCTCTGGAAGCGCTTTCACTGCAAGCTGCAGATTCCCTCCTAACAGCAAGCTTTAGGATAGGGTACTGAATTGTAACTTAACTGGGGCTAATAAGGCGATTTTGGCAAAGAGAGTATCTCCCGCAGGGAAGCTGCTACCATCACATGTTTGCCCTCATTAGACTCCCCTCTGGAAGCGCTTTCACTGCAAGCTGCAGATTCCCTCCTAACAGCAAGCTTTAGGATAGTGTACTGAATTGTATCTTACTTTCGCCTAATAATGCGATTTTGGCAAAGAGAGTATCTCCCGCAGGGAAGCTGCTACCATCAAATGTTTGCCCTCATTAGACTCCCCTCTGGAAGCGCTTTCACTGCAAGCTGCAGATTCCCTCCTAACAGCAAGCTTTAGGATAGGGTACTGAATTGTAACTTAACTGCGGCTAATAAGGCGATTCTGGCAAAGAGAATATCTCCCGCAGGGAAGCTGCTACCATCACATGTTTGCCCTCATTAGACTCCCCTCTGGAAGCGCTTTCACTGCAAGCTGCAGATTCCCTCCTAACAGCAAGCTTTAGGAAAGGGTTCTGAATTATATCTTACTTTCGCCTAATAATGCGATTTTGGCAAAGAGAGTATCTCCCGCAGGGAAGCTGCTACCATCAAATGTTTGCCCTCATTAGACTCCCCTCTGGAAGCGCTTTCACTGCAAGCTGCAGATTTCCTCCTAACAGCAAACTTTAGGAAAGGGTACTGAATTGTAACTTCCTTTCGCCTAATAATGCGATTTTGGCAAAGAGAGTATCTCCTGCAGGGAAGCTGCTACCATAAAATGTTTGCCCTCATTAGACTCCCCTCTGGAAGCGCTTTCACTGCAAGCTGAAGATTCCCTCCTAACAGCAAGCTTTAGGATAGGGTACTGAATTGTATCTTAATTTCGCCTAATAAAGCGATTTTGGCAAAGAGAGTATCTCCCGCAGGGAAGCTGCTACCATCAAATGTTTGCCCTCATTAGACTCCCCTCTGGAAGCGCTTTCACTGCAAGCTGCAGATTCCCTCCTAACAGCAAGCTTTAGGATAGGGTACTGAATTGTAACTTACTTTCGCCTAATAATGCGATTTTGGCAAAGAGAGTACCACCCGCAGGGAAGCTGCTAACATCAAATGTTTGCCCTCATTAGACTCCCCTCTGGAAACGCTTTCACTGCAAGCTGCAGATTCCCTCCTAACAGCAAGCTTTAGGATAGGGTACTGAATTGTAACTTACTTTCGCCTAATAATGCGATTTTGGCAAAGACAGTATCTCCCGCAGGGAAGCTGCTACCATCAAATGTTTGCCCACATTAGATTCCCCTCTGAAAGCGCTTTCACTGCAAGCTGCAGATTCCCTCCTAACAGCAAGCTTTAGGATAGTGTACTGAATTGTAACTTACTTTCGCCTTATAAGGCGATATTGGCAATGAGAGTATCTCCCGCAGGGAAGCTGCTACCATCAAATGTTTGCCCTCATTAGACTCCCCTCTGGAAGCGCTTTCACTGCAAGCTGCAGATTCCCTCCTAACAGCAAGCTTTAGGATAGGGTACTGAATTGTAACTTACTTTCGCCTAATAATGCGATTTTGGCAAAGAGAGTATCTCCCGCAGGGAAGCTGTTACCATCAAATGTTTGCCCTCATTAGACTCCCCTCTGGAAGTGATTTCACTGCAAGCTGCAGATTCCCTCCTAACAGCAAGCTTTAGGATAGGGTACTGAATTGTAACTTAACTGCGGCTAATAAAGCGATTATGGCAATGAGAATATCTCCCGCAGGGAAGCTGCTACCATCACATGTTTGCCCTCATTAGACTCCCCTTCTGGAAGCGCTTTCACTGCAAGCTGCAGATTCCCTCCTAACAGCAAGCTTTAGGATAGGGTACTGAATTGTAACTTAACTGCGGCTAATAAGGCGATTTTGGAAAAGAGAATATCTCCCGCAGGGAAGCTGCTACCATCAAATGTTTGCCCTCATTAGACTCCCCTCTGGAAGCGCTTTCACTGCAAGCTGCAGATTCCCTCCTAACAGCAAGCTTTAGGATAGGGTACTGAATTGTAACTTACTTTCGCCTAATAATGCGATTTTGGCAAAGAGAGTATCTCCCGCAGGGAAGCTGCTACCATCACATGTTTGCCCTCATTAGACTCCCCTCTGGAAGCGCTTTCACTGCAAGCCGCAGATTCCCTCCTAACAGCAAGCTTTAGGATAGGGTACTGAATTGTAACTTACTTTCGCCTAATAATGCGATTTTGGCAAAGAGAGGATCTCCCGCAGGGAAGCTGCTACCATCACATGTTTGCCCTCATTAGACTCCCCTCTGGAAGCGCTTTCACTGCAAGCTGCAGATTCCCTCCTAACAGCAATCTTTAGGATAGGGTACTGAATTGTATCTCACTTTCGCCTAAAAATGCGGTTTTGGCAAAGAGAGTATCTCCCGCAGGGAAGCTGCTACCATCAAATGTTTGCCCTCATTTGACTCCCCTCTGGAAGCGCTTTCACTGCAAGCTGCAGATTCCCTCCTAACAGCAAGCTTTAGGAAAGTGTTCTGAATTGTAACTTACTTTCGCCTAATAATGCGATTTTGGAAAAGAGAGTATCTCCCGCAGGGAAGCTGCTACCATCAAATGTTTGCCTTCATTAGACTCCCCTCTGGAAGCGCTTTCACTGCAAGCTGCAGATTCGCGCCTAACAGCAAGCTTTAGGATAGGGTACAGATTGTAACTTACTTTCGCCTAATAATGCGATTATGGCAAGGAGACTATCTCCCGCAGGGAAGCTGCTACCATCAAATGTTTGCCCTCATTAGACTCCCCTCTGGAAGCGCTTTCACTGCAAGCTGCAGATTCCCTCCTAACAGCAAGCTTTAGGAAAGGGTACTGAATTGTAACTTACTTTCGCCTAATAATGCGATTTTGGCAAAGAGAGTATCTCCCGCAGGGAAGCTGCTACCATCAAATGTTTGCCCTCATTAGACTCCCCTCTGGAAGCGCTTTCACTGCAAGCTGCAGATTCCCTCCTAACAGCAAGCTTTAGGATAGGGTACTGAATTGTAACTTAACTGCGGCTAATAAGGCGATTTGGCAATGAGAATATCTCCCGCAGGGAAGCTGCTACCATCAAATGTTTGCCCTCATTAGACTCCCCTCTGGAAGCGCTTTCACTGCAAGCTGCAGATTCCCTCCTAACAGCAAGCTTTAGGATAGGGTACTGAATTGTAACTTAACTGCGGCTAATAAGGCGATTTTGGCAAAGAGAATATCTCCCGCAGGGAAGGTGCTACCATCAAATGTTTGCCCTCATTAGACTCCCCTCTGGAAGCGCTTTCACTGCAAGCTGCAGATTCCCTCCTAACAGCAAGCTTTAGGATAGGGTACTGAATTGTAACTTACTTTCGCCTAATAACGCGGTTTTGGCAAAGAGAGTATCTCCCGCAGGGAAGCTGCTACCATCAAATGTTTGCCCTCATTAGACTCCCCTCTGGAAGCGCTTTCACTGCAAGCTGCGGATTCCCTCCTAACAGCAAGCTTTAGGAAAGGGTTCTGAATTGTAACTTACTTTCGCATAATAATGCGATTTTGGCAAAGAGAGTATCTCCCGCAGGGAAGCTGCTACCATCAAATGTTTGCCCTCATTAGACTCCCCTCTGGAAGCGCTTTCACTGCAAGCTGCAGATTCCCTCCTAACAGCAAGCTTTAGGATAGGGTACTGAATTGTAACTTACTTTCGCCTAATAATGCGATTATTGTAAGGAGACTATCTCCGGCAGGGAAGCTGCTACCATCAAATGTTTGCCCTCATTAGACTCCCCTCTGGAAGCGCTTTCACTGCAAGCTGCAGATTCCCTCCTAACAGCAAGCTTTAGGATAGGGTACTGAATTGTAACTTAACTGCGGCTAAAAAGGCGATTTTGGCAAAGAGAGTATCTCCCGCAGGGAAGCTGCTACCATCAAATGTTTGCCCTCATTAGACTCCCCTCTGGAAGCGCTTTCACTGCAAGCTGCAGATTCCCTCCTAACAGCAAGCTGTAGGACACTGTACTGAATTGTAACTTAAGTGCGTCTAATAAGGCGATTTTGGCAAAGAGAGTATCTCCCGCAGGGAAGGCTCTACCATCAAATGTTTGCCCTCATTAGACTCCCCTCTGGAAGCGCTTTCACTGCAAGCTGCAGATTCCCTCCTAACAGCAAGCTTTAGGATAGGGTACTGAATTGTATCTTAACTGCGGCTAATAAGGCGATTTTGGCAAAGAGAGTATCTCCCGCAGGGAAGCTGCTACCGTCAAATATTTGCCCTCATTAGACTCCCCTCTGGAAGCGCTTTCACTGCAAGCTGCAGATTCCCTCCTAACAGCAAGCTTTAGGATAGTGTACTGAATTGTAACTTACTTTCGACTAATAATACGATTTTGGCAAAGAGACTACCTCCCGCAGGGAAGCTGCTACCATCAAATATTTACCCTCATTAGACTCCCCTCTGCAAGCGCTTTCACTGCAAGCTGCAGATTCCCTCCTAAAAGCAAGCTTTAGGATAGGGTACTGAATTGTAACTTACTTTCGCCTAATAAAGCGATTTTGGCAAAGAGAGTATCTCCCGCAGGGAAGCTGCTACCATGAAATGTTTGCCCTCATTAGACTCCCCTCTGGAAGCGCTTTTACTGCAAGCTGCAGATTCCCTCCTAACAGCAAGCTTTAGGATAGGGTCCTGAATTGTATCTTACTTTCGCCTAATAATGCGATTATGGCAAAGAGAGTATCTCCCGCAGGGAAGCTGCTACCATCAAATGTTTGCCCACATTAGACTCCCCTCTGGAAGCGCTTTCACTGCAAGCTGCAGATTCCCTCCTAACAGCAAGCTTTAGGATAGGGTACTGAATTGTAACTTACTTTCGCCTAATAATGCGATTTTGGCAAAGAGAGTATCTCCCGCAGGGAAGCTGCTACCATCACATGTTTGCCCTCATTAGACTCCCCTCTGGAAGCGCTTTCACTGCAAGCTGCAGATACCCTCCTAACAGCAAGCTTTAGGATAGGGTACTGAATTGTAACTTAACTGCGGCTCATAAGGCGATTTCGGAAAAGAGAGAATATCCTGCAGGGAAGCTGATACCATCAAATGTTTGCCCTCGTTAGACTCCCCTCTGGAAGCGCTTTCACTGCAATCTGCAGATTCCCTCCTAACAGCAAGCTTTAGGATAGGGTACTGAATTGTATCTTACTTTCGCCTAAAAATGCGATTTTGGCAAGGAGAGTATCTCCCGCAGGGAAGCTGCTACCATCAAATGTTTGCCCTCATTAGACTCCCCTCTGGAAGCGCTTTCACTGCAAGCTGCAGATTTCCTCCTAACAGCAAACTTTAGGAAAGGGTACTGAATTGTAACTTCCTTTCGCCTAATAATGCGATTTTGGCAAAGAGAGTATCTCCCGCAGGGAAGCTGCTACCATCAAATGTTTGCCCTCATTAGACTCCCCTCTGGAAGCGCTTTCACTGCAAGCTGCAGATTCCCTCCTAACAGCAAGCTGTAGGACACTGTACTGAATTGTAACTTAACTGCGGCTAATAATGCGGTTTTGGCAAAGAGAGTATCTCCTGCAGGGAAGCTGCTACCATCAAATGTTTGCCCTCATTAGACTCCCCTCTGGAAGTGCTTTCACTGCAAGCTGCAGATTCCCTCCTAACACCAATCTTTAGGATACGGTACTGAATTGTAACTTACTTTCGCCTAATAATGCGATTTTGGCAAAGAGAGTATCTCCCGCAGGGAAGCTGCTACCATCAAATGTTTGCCCTCATTAGACTCCCCTCTGGAAGCGCTTTCACTGCAAGCTGCAGATTCCCTCCTAACAGCAAGCTTTAGGATAGGGTACTGAATTGTAACTTACTTTCGCCTAATAATGCGATTTTGGCAAAGAGAGTATCTCCCGCAGGGAAGCTGCTACCATCAAATATTTGCCCTCATTAGACTCCCCTCTGGAAGCGCTTTCACTGCAAGCTGCAGATTCCCTCCTAACAGCAAGCTTTAGGATAGGGTACTGAATTGTAACTTACTTTCGCCTTATAATGCGATTTTGGCAAAGAGACTACCTCCCGCAGGGAAGCTGCTACCATCAAATATTTACCCTCATTAGACTCCCCTCTGGAAGCGCTTTCACTGCAAGCTGCAGATTCCCTCCTAAAAGCAAGCTTTAGGATAGGGTACTGAATTGTAACTTACTTTCGCCTAATAATGCGATTTTGGCAAAGAGAGTATCTCCCGCAGGGAAGCTGCTACCATGAAATGTTTGCCCTCATTAGACTCCCCTCTGGAAGCGCTTTCACTGCAAGCTGCAGATTCCCTCCTAACAGCAAGCTTTAGGATAGGGTACTGAATTGTATCTTACTTTCGCCTAATAATGCGATTTTGCAAAGAGAATATCTCCCGCAGGGAAGCTGCTACCATCAAATGTTTGCCCTCATTAGACTCCCCTCTGGAAGCGCTTTCACTGCAAGCTGCAGATTCCCTCCTAACAGCAAGCTTTAGGATAGGGTACTGAATTGTAACTTAACTGCGGCACATAAGGGGATTTCGGAAAAGAGAGAATATCCTGCAGGGAAGCTGCTACCATCAAATGTTTGCCCTCATTAGACTCCCCTCTGGAAGCGCTTTCACTGCAATCTGCAGATTCCCTCCTAACAGCAAGCTTTAGGATAGGGTACTGAATTCTAACTTACTTTCGCCTAATAATGCGATTATGGCAAGGAGACTATCTCCCGCAGGGAAGCTGCTTCCATCAAATGTTTGCCCTCATTAGACTCCCCTCTGGAAGCGCTTTCACTGCAAGCTGCAGATTCCCTCCTAACAGCAAGCTTTAGGAAAGGGTACTGAATTGTAACTTACTTTCGCCTAATAATGTGATTTTGGCAAAGAGAGTATCTCCCGCAGGGAAGCTGCTACCATCAAATGTTTGCCCTCATTAGACTCCCCTCTGGAAGCGCTTTCACTGCAAGCTGCAGATTCCCTCCTAACAGCAAGCTGTAGGACACTGTACTGAATTGTAACTTAACTGCGGCTAATAAGGCGATTTGGCAATGAGAATATCTCCCGCAGGGAAGCTGCTACCATCAAATGTTTGCCCTCATTAGACTCCCCTCTGGAAGCGCTTTCACTGCAAGCTGCAGATTCCCTCCTAACAGCAAGCTTTAGGATAGGGTACTGAATTGTAACTTACTTTCGCCTAATAATGCGGTTTTGGCAAAGAGAGTATCTCCTGCAGGGAAGCTGCTACCATCAAATGTTTGCCCTCATTAGACTCCCCTCTGGAAGTGCTTTCACTGCAAGCTGCAGATTCCCTCCTAACAGCAATCTTTAGGATACGGTACTGAATTGTAACTTACTTTCGCCTAATAATGCGATTTTGGCAAAGAGAGTATCTCCCGCAGGGAAGCTGCTACCATCAAATGTTTGCCCTCATTAGACTCCCCTCTGGAAGCGCTTTCACTGCAAGCTGCAGATTCCCTCCTAACAGCAAGCTTTAGGATAGGGTACTGAATTGTATCTTACTTTCGCCTAATAAAGCGATTTTGGCAAAGAGAGTATCTCCCGCAGGGAAGCTGCTACCATCAAATGTTTGCCCTCATTAGACTCCCCTCTGGAAGCGCTTTCACTGCAAGCTGCAGATTCCCTCCTAACAGCAAGCTTTAGGATAGGGTACTGAATTGTAACTTACTTTCGCCTAATAAAGCGATTTTGGCAAAGAGAATATCTCCCGCAGGGAAGCTGCTACCATCAAATGTTTGCCCTCATTAGACTCCCCTCTGGAAGCGCTTTCACTGCAAGCTGCAGATTCCCTCCTAACAGCAAGCTTTAGGATAGGGTACTGAATTGTAACTTAACTGCGGCACATAAGGCGATTTTGGCAAAGAGAATATCTCCCGCAGGGAAGCTGCTACCATCAAATGTTTGCCCTCGTTAGACTACCCTCTGGAAGCACTTTCACTGCAAGCTGCAGATTCCCTCCTAACAGCAAGCTTTAGGATAGGGTACTGAATTGTAACTTACTTTCGCCTAATAATGCGATTTTGGCAATGAGAGTATCTCCCGCAGGGAAGCTGCTACTATCAAATGTTTGCCCTCATTAGACTACCCTCTGGAAGCGCTTTCACTGCAAGCTGCAGATTCCCTCCTAACAGCAAGCTTTAGGATAGGGTACTGAATTGTAACTTACTTTCGCCTAATAATGCGATTTTGGCAAAGAGAGTATCTTCCGCAGGGAAGCTGCTACCATCAAATGTTTGCCCTCATTAGACTACCCTCTGGAAGCGCATTCCCTTCAAGCTGCAGATTCCCTCCTAACAGCAAGCTTTAGGATAGGGTACTGAATTGTAACTTACTTTCGCCTAATAATGCGATTTTGGCAAAGAGAGTATCTCCCACAGGGAAGCTGCTACCATCAAATGTTTGCCCTCATTAGACTCCACTCTGGATGCGCTTTCACTGCAAGCTGCAGATTCCCTCCTAACAGCAAGCTTTAGGATAGGGTACTGAATTGTAACTTAACTGCGGCTAAAAAGGCGATTTTGGCAAAGAGAATATCTCCCGCAGGGAAGCTGCTACCATCAAATGTTTGCCCTCCTTAGACTCCCCTCTGGAAGCGCTTTCACTGCAAGCTGCAGATTCCTTCCTAACAGCAAGCTTTAGGATAGGGTACTGAATTGTATCTTAACTGCGGCTAATAAGGCGATTTTGGCAATGAGAATAACTCCCGCAGGGAAGCTGTTACCATCAAATGTTAGCCCTCATTAGACTCCCCTCTGGAAGCGCTTTCACTGCAAGCTGAAGATTCCCTCCCAACAGCAAGCTTTAGGATAGGGTACTGAATTGTAACTTACTTTCGCCTAATAATGCGATTTTGGCAAAGAGAGTATCTTCCGCAGGGAAGCTGCTACCATCAAATATTTGCCCTCGTTAGACTACCCTTTGGAAGCGCATTCACTTCAAGCTGCAGATTCCCTCCTAACAGCAAGCTTTAGGATAGGGTACTGAATTGTAACTTACTTTTGCCTAATAATGCGATTTTGGCAAAGAGAGTATCTCCCGCAGGGAAGCTGCTACCATCAAATGTTTGCCCTCATTAGACTCCCCTCTGGAAGCGCTTTCACTGCAAGCTGCAGATTCCCTCCTAACAGCAAGCTTTAGGATAGGGTACTGAATTGTAACTTAACTGCGGCTAATAAGGCGATTTTGGCAAAGAGAGTATCTCCCGCAGGGAAGCTGCTACCATCAAATGTTTGCCCTCGTTAGACTCCCCTCTGGAAGCGCTTTCACTGCAATCTGCAGATTCCCTCCTAAGAGCAAGCTTTAGGATAGGGTACTGAATTGTATCTTACTTTCGCCTAATAATGCGATTTTGGCAAAGAGAGTATCTCCCGCAGGGAAGCTGCTACCATCAAATGTTTGCCCTCATTAGACTCCCCTCTGGAAGCGCTTTCACTGCAAGCTGCAGATTCCCTCCTAACAGCAAGCTGTAGGACACTGTACTGAATTGTAACTTAAGTGCGTATAATAAGGCGATTTTGGCAAAAAGAATATCTCCCGCAGGGAAGCTGCTACCATCAAATGTTTGTCCTCATTAGACTCCCCTCTGGAAGCACTTTCACTGCAAGCTGCAGATTCCCTCCTAAAAGCAAGCTTTAGGATAGGGTACTGAATTGTATCTTCCTTTCGCGTAATAATGCGATTTTGGCAAAGAGAGTATCTCCCGCAGGGAAGCTGCTACCATCAATTATTTGCCCTCATTAGACTCCCCTCTAGAAGCGCTTTCACTGCAAGCTGCAGATTCCCTCCTAACAGCAAGCTTTAGCATAGGGTACTGAATTGTAACTTAACTGCGGCTAATAAGGCGGTTTTGGCAAAGAGAGTAACTTCCGCAGGGAAGATGCTACCATCAAATGTTTGCCCTCATTAGACTCCCCTCTGGAAGCGCTTTCACTGCAAGCTGCAGATTCCTACCTAACAGCAAGCTTTAGAATAGGGTACTGAATTGTAACTTACTTTCGCCTAATAATGCGATTTTGGCAAAGAGAGTATCTCCCGCAGGGAAGCTGCTACCATCAAATGTTTGCCCTCATTAGACTCCCCTCTGGAAGCGCTTTCACTGCAAGCTGCAGATTCCCTCCTAACAGCAAGCTTTAGGATAGGGTACTGAATTGTAACTTACTTTCGCCTAATAATGCGATTTTGGCAAAGAGAGTATCTCCCGCAGGGAAGCTGCTACCATCAAATGTTTGCCCTCGTTAGACTACCCTCTGGAAGCACTTCCACTGCAAGCTGCAGATTCCCTCCTAACAGCAAGCTTTAGGATAGGGTACTGAATTGTAACTTAACTGCGGCTAATAAGGCGATTCTGGCAAAGAGAATATCTCCCGCAGGGAAGCTGCTACCATCCAATGTTTGCCCTCATTAGACTCCCCTCTTGAAGCGCTTTCACTGCAAGCTGCAGATTCCCTCCTAACAGCAAGCTTTAGGATAGGGTACTGAATTGTAACTTACTTTCGCCTAATAATGCGATTTTGGCAAAGAGACTATCTCCCGCAGGGAAGCTGCTACCATCAAATGTTTGCCCTCATTAGACTCCCCTCTGGAAGCGCTTTCACTGCAAGCTGCAGATTCCCTCCTAACAGCAAGCTTTAGGATAGGGTACTGAATTGTATCTTACTTTCGCCTAATACTGCGATTTTGGCAAAGAGAGTATCTCCCGCAGGGAAGGCTCTACCATCAAATATTTACCCTCATTAGACTCCCCTCTGGAAGCGCTTTCACTGCAAGCTGCAGATTCCCTCCTAACAGTAAGCTTTAGGATAGGGTACTGAATTGTAACTTAAATACGGCTAATAAGGCGATATTGGCAAAGAGAGTATCTCCCGCAGGGAAGCTGCTACCATCAAATGTTTGCCCTCATTAGACTCCCCTCTGGAAGCGCTTTCACTGCAAGCTGCAGATTCCCTCCTAACAGCAAGCTTTAGGAAAGGGTACTGAATTGTAACTTACTTTCGCCTAATAATGTGATTTTGGCAAAGAGAGTATCTCCCGCAGGGAAGCTGCTACCATCAAATGTTTGCCCTCATTAGACTCCCCTCTGGAAGCGCTTTCACTGCAAGCTGCAGATTCCCTCCTAACAGCAAGCTGTAGGACACTGTACTGAATTGTAACTTAACTGCGGCTAATAAGGCGATTTGGCAATGAGAATATCTCCCGCAGGGAAGCTGCTACCATCAAATGTTTGCCCTCATTAGACTCCCCTCTGGAAGCGCTTTCACTGCAAGCTGCAGATTCCCTCCTAACAGCAAGCTTTAGGATAGGGTACTGAATTGTAACTTACTTTCGCCTAATAATGCGGTTTTGGCAAAGAGAGTATCTCCTGCAGGGAAGCTGCTACCATCAAATGTTTGCCCTCATTAGACTCCCCTCTGGAAGTGCTTTCACTGCAAGCTGCAGATTCCCTCCTAACAGCAATCTTTAGGATACGGTACTGAATTGTAACTTACTTTCGCCTAATAATGCGATTTTGGCAAAGAGAGTATCTCCCGCAGGGAAGCTGCTACCATCAAATGTTTGCCCTCATTAGACTCCCCTCTGGAAGCGCTTTCACTGCAAGCTGCAGATTCCCTCCTAACAGCAAGCTTTAGGATAGGGTACTGAATTGTATCTTACTTTCGCCTAATAAAGCGATTTTGGCAAAGAGAGTATCTCCCGCAGGGAAGCTGCTACCATCAAATGTTTGCCCTCATTAGACTCCCCTCTGGAAGCGCTTTCACTGCAAGCTGCAGATTCCCTCCTAACAGCAAGCTTTAGGATAGGGTACTGAATTGTAACTTACTTTCGCCTAATAAAGCGATTTTGGCAAAGAGAATATCTCCCGCAGGGAAGCTGCTACCATCAAATGTTTGCCCTCATTAGACTCCCCTCTGGAAGCGCTTTCACTGCAAGCTGCAGATTCCCTCCTAACAGCAAGCTTTAGGATAGGGTACTGAATTGTAACTTAACTGCGGCACATAAGGCGATTTTGGCAAAGAGAATATCTCCCGCAGGGAAGCTGCTACCATCAAATGTTTGCCCTCGTTAGACTACCCTCTGGAAGCACTTTCACTGCAAGCTGCAGATTCCCTCCTAACAGCAAGCTTTAGGATAGGGTACTGAATTGTAACTTACTTTCGCCTAATAATGCGATTTTGGCAATGAGAGTATCTCCCGCAGGGAAGCTGCTACTATCAAATGTTTGCCCTCATTAGACTACCCTCTGGAAGCGCTTTCACTGCAAGCTGCAGATTCCCTCCTAACAGCAAGCTTTAGGATAGGGTACTGAATTGTAACTTACTTTCGCCTAATAATGCGATTTTGGCAAAGAGAGTATCTTCCGCAGGGAAGCTGCTACCATCAAATGTTTGCCCTCATTAGACTACCCTCTGGAAGCGCATTCCCTTCAAGCTGCAGATTCCCTCCTAACAGCAAGCTTTAGGATAGGGTACTGAATTGTAACTTACTTTCGCCTAATAATGCGATTTTGGCAAAGAGAGTATCTCCCACAGGGAAGCTGCTACCATCAAATGTTTGCCCTCATTAGACTCCACTCTGGATGCGCTTTCACTGCAAGCTGCAGATTCCCTCCTAACAGCAAGCTTTAGGATAGGGTACTGAATTGTAACTTAACTGCGGCTAAAAAGGCGATTTTGGCAAAGAGAATATCTCCCGCAGGGAAGCTGCTACCATCAAATGTTTGCCCTCCTTAGACTCCCCTCTGGAAGCGCTTTCACTGCAAGCTGCAGATTCCTTCCTAACAGCAAGCTTTAGGATAGGGTACTGAATTGTATCTTAACTGCGGCTAATAAGGCGATTTTGGCAATGAGAATAACTCCCGCAGGGAAGCTGTTACCATCAAATGTTAGCCCTCATTAGACTCCCCTCTGGAAGCGCTTTCACTGCAAGCTGAAGATTCCCTCCCAACAGCAAGCTTTAGGATAGGGTACTGAATTGTAACTTACTTTCGCCTAATAATGCGATTTTGGCAAAGAGAGTATCTTCCGCAGGGAAGCTGCTACCATCAAATATTTGCCCTCGTTAGACTACCCTTTGGAAGCGCATTCACTTCAAGCTGCAGATTCCCTCCTAACAGCAAGCTTTAGGATAGGGTACTGAATTGTAACTTACTTTTGCCTAATAATGCGATTTTGGCAAAGAGAGTATCTCCCGCAGGGAAGCTGCTACCATCAAATGTTTGCCCTCATTAGACTCCCCTCTGGAAGCGCTTTCACTGCAAGCTGCAGATTCCCTCCTAACAGCAAGCTTTAGGATAGGGTACTGAATTGTAACTTAACTGCGGCTAATAAGGCGATTTTGGCAAAGAGAGTATCTCCCGCAGGGAAGCTGCTACCATCAAATGTTTGCCCTCGTTAGACTCCCCTCTGGAAGCGCTTTCACTGCAATCTGCAGATTCCCTCCTAAGAGCAAGCTTTAGGATAGGGTACTGAATTGTATCTTACTTTCGCCTAATAATGCGATTTTGGCAAAGAGAGTATCTCCCGCAGGGAAGCTGCTACCATCAAATGTTTGCCCTCATTAGACTCCCCTCTGGAAGCGCTTTCACTGCAAGCTGCAGATTCCCTCCTAACAGCAAGCTGTAGGACACTGTACTGAATTGTAACTTAAGTGCGTATAATAAGGCGATTTTGGCAAAAAGAATATCTCCCGCAGGGAAGCTGCTACCATCAAATGTTTGTCCTCATTAGACTCCCCTCTGGAAGCACTTTCACTGCAAGCTGCAGATTCCCTCCTAAAAGCAAGCTTTAGGATAGGGTACTGAATTGTATCTTCCTTTCGCGTAATAATGCGATTTTGGCAAAGAGAGTATCTCCCGCAGGGAAGCTGCTACCATCAAATATTTGCCCTCATTAGACTCCCCTCTGGAAGCGCTTTCACTGCAAGCTGCAGATTCCCTCCTAACAGCAAGCTTTAGCATAGGGTACTGAATTGTAACTTAACTGCGGCTAATAAGGCGGTTTTGGCAAAGAGAGTAACTTCCGCAGGGAAGATGCTACCATCAAATGTTTGCCCTCATTAGACTCCCCTCTGGAAGCGCTTTCACTGCAAGCTGCAGATTCCTACCTAACAGCAAGCTTTAGAATAGGGTACTGAATTGTAACTTACTTTCGCCTAATAATGCGATTTTGGCAAAGAGAGTATCTCCCGCAGGGAAGCTGCTACCATCAAATGTTTGCCCTCATTAGACTCCCCTCTGGAAGCGCTTTCACTGCAAGCTGCAGATTCCCTCCTAACAGCAAGCTTTAGGATAGGGTACTGAATTGTAACTTACTTTCGCCTAATAATGCGATTTTGGCAAAGAGAGTATCTCCCGCAGGGAAGCTGCTACCATCAAATGTTTGCCCTCGTTAGACTACCCTCTGGAAGCACTTCCACTGCAAGCTGCAGATTCCCTCCTAACAGCAAGCTTTAGGATAGGGTACTGAATTGTAACTTAACTGCGGCTAATAAGGCGATTTTGGCAAAGAGAATATCTCCCGCAGGGAAGCTGCTACCATCCAATGTTTGCCCTCATTAGACTCCCCTCTTGAAGCGCTTTCACTGCAAGCTGCAGATTCCCTCCTAACAGCAAGCTTTAGGATAGGGTACTGAATTGTAACTTACTTTCGCCTAATAATGCGATTTTGGCAAAGAGACTATCTCCCGCAGGGAAGCTGCTACCATCAAATGTTTGCCCTCATTAGACTCCCCTCTGGAAGCGCTTTCACTGCAAGCTGCAGATTCCCTCCTAACAGCAAGCTTTAGGATAGGGTACTGAATTGTATCTTACTTTCGCCTAATACTGCGATTTTGGCAAAGAGAGTATCTCCCGCAGGGAAGGCTCTACCATCAAATATTTACCCTCATTAGACTCCCCTCTGGAAGCGCTTTCACTGCAAGCTGCAGATTCCCTCCTAACAGTAAGCTTTAGGATAGGGTACTGAATTGTAACTTAAATACGGCTAATAAGGCGATATTGGCAAAGAGAGTATCTCCCGCAGGGAAGCTGCTACCATCAAATGTTTGCCCTCATTAGACTCCCCTCTGGAAGCACTTTCACTGCAAGCTGCAGATTCCCTCCTAATAGCAAGCTTTAGGATAGGGTACTGAATTGTATCTTACTTTCGCGTAATAATGCGATTTTGGCAAAGAGAGTATCTCCCGCAGGGAAGCTGCTACCATCAAATATTTGCCCTCATTAGACTCCCCTCTGGAAGCGCTTTCACTGCAAGCTGCAGATTCCCTCCTAACAGCAAGCTTTAGGATAGGGTACTGAATTTTAACTTTACTGTGGCTAATAAGGTGATTTTGGCAATGAGAATATCTCCCCCAGGGAAGCTGTTACCATCAAATGTTTGCCCTCATTAGACTCCCCTCTGGAAGCGCTTTCACTGCAAGCTGCAGATTCCCTCCTAACAGCAAGCTTTAGGATAGGGTACTGAATTGTAACTTACTTTCGCCTAATAAAGCGATTTTGGCAAAGAGAGTATCTCCCGCAGGGAAGCTGCTACCATCAAATGTTTGCCCTCATTAGACTCCCCTCTGGAAGCGCTTTCACTGCAAGCTGCAGATTCCCTCCTAACAGCAAGCTTTAGGATAGGGTACTGAATTGTAACTTAACTGCGGCTAATAATGCGGTTTTGGCAAAGAGAGTATCTCCCGCAGGGAAGCTGCTACCATCAAATGTTTGCCCTCATTAGACTCCCCTCTGGAAGCGCTTTGACTGCAAGCTGCAGATTCCCTCCTAACATCAAGCTTTAGGAAGGGGTACTGAATGGTAACTTACTTTCGCCTAATAATGCGATTTTGGCAAAGAGAGTATCTCCCGCAGGGAAGCTGCTACCATCAAATGTTTGCCCTCATTACACTCCCCTCTGGAAGCGCTTTCACTGCAAGCTGCACATTCCCTCCTAACAGCAATCTTTAGGAAACGGAACTGAATTGTAACGTACTTTCGCCTAATAATGCGATTTTTGCAAAGAGACTTTCTCCCGCAGGGAAGCTGCTACCATCAAATGTTTGCCCTCATTAGACTCCCCTCTGGAAGCGCTTTCACTGCAAGCTGCAGATTTCCTCCTAACAGCAAGCTTTAGGATAGGGTACTGAATTGTAACTTACTTTCGCCTAATAATGCGATTTTGGCAAAGAGAGTATCTCCCGCAGGGAAGCTGCTACCATCAAATGTTTGCCCTCATTAGACTCCCCTCTGGAAGCGCTTTCACTGCAAGCTGCAGATTCCCTCCTAACAGCAAGCTTTAGGATAGGGTACTGAATTGTAACTTACTTTCGCCTAATAATGCGATTTTGGCAAAGAGACTATCTCCCGCAGGGAAGCTGCTACCATCAAATGTTTGCCCTCATTAGACTCCCCTCTGGAAGCGCTTTCACTGCAAGCTGCAGATTCCCTCCTAACAGCAAGCTTTAGGATAGGGTACTGAATTGTAACTTACTTTCGCCTAATAAGGCGATTTTGGCAAAGAGAATATCTCACGCAGGGAAGCTGTTACCATCAAACGTTTGCCCTCATTAGACTCCCCTCTGGAAGCGCTTTCACTGCATGTGGCAGATTCCCACCTAACAGCAAGCTTTAGGATAGGGTACTGAATTGTAACTTACTTTCGCCTAATAAGGCGATTTTGGCAAAGAGAATATCTCACGCAGGGAAGCTGTTACCATCAAACGTTTGCCCTCATTAGACTCCCCTCTGGAAGCGCTTTCACTGCAAGCTGCAGATTCCCTCCTAACAGCAAGCTTTAGGATAGGGTACTGAATGGTAACTTACTTTCGCCTAATAATGCGATTTTGGCAAAGAGAATATCTCCCGCAGGGAAGATGCTACCATCAAATGTTTGCCCTCATTAGACTCCCCTCTGGAAGCGCTTTCACTGCAAGCTGCAGATTCCCTCCTAACAGCAAGCTTTAGGATAGTGTACTGAATTGTAACTTACTTTCGCCTAATAAAGCGATTTTGGCAAAGAGAGTATCTCCCGCAGGGAAGCTGCTACCATCAAATGTTTGCCCTCATTAGACTCCCCTCTGGAAGCGCTTTCACTGCAAGCTGCAGATTCCCTCCTAACAGCAAGCTTTAGGATAGGGTACTGAATGGTAACTTACTTTCGCCTAATAATGCGATTTTGGCAAAGAGAGTATCTCCCGCAGGGAAGCTGCTACCATCAAATGTTTGCCCTCATTAGACACCGCTCTGGAAGCGCTTTCACTGCAAGCTGCAGATTCCCTCCTAACAGCAAGCTTTAGGATAGGGTACTGAATTGTAACTTAACTGCGGCTAATAATGCTATTTTAGCAAAGAGAGTATCTCCCGCAGGTAAGATGCTACCATCAAATGTTTGCCCTCATTAGACTCCCCTCTGGAAGCGCTTTCACTGCAAGCTGCAGATTTCCTCCTAACAGCAAATTTAGGTTAGGGTACTGAATTGTAACTTACTTTCGCCTAATAATGCGATTTTGGAAAAGAGAGTATCTCCCGCAGGGAAGCTGCTACCATCAAATGTTTGCCCTCATTAGACTCCCCTCTGGAAGCGCTTTCACTGCAAGCTGCAGATTCCCTCCTAACAGCAAGCTTTAGGATAGGGTACTGAATTGTAACTTACTTTCGCCTAATAATGCGATTTTGGAAAAGAGACTATCTCCCGCAGGGAAGCTGCTACCATCAAATGTTTGCCCTCATTAGACTCCCCTCTGGAAGCGCTTTCACTGCAAGCTGCAGATTCCCTCCTAACAGCAAGCTTTAGGATATGATACTGAATTGTATCTTACTTTCGCCTAATAATGCGATTTTGGCAAAGAGAATATCTCCCGCAGGGAAGCTGCTACCATCAAATGTTTGCCCTCATTAGAGTCCCCTCTGGAAGCGCTTTCACTGCAAGCTGCAGATTCCCTCCTAACAGCAAGCTTTAGGATAGGGTACTGAATTGTAACTTAACTGCGGCGAATAAGGCGATTTTGGCAAAGAGAATATCTCCCGCAGGGAAGATGCTACAATCAAATATTTGCCCTCATTAGACTCCCCTCTGGAAGCGCTTTCACTGCAAGCTGCAGATTCCCTCCTAACAGCAAGGTTTAGGATAGGGTACTTAATTGTATCTTAAATGCGGATAATAATGCGATTTTGGCAAAGAGAGTATCTCCCGCAGGGAAGCTGCTACCATCAAATGTTTGCCCTCATTAGACTCCCCTCTGGAAGCACTTTCACTGCAAGCTGCAGATTCCCTCCTAACAGCAAGCTTTAGGATAGGGTACTGAATTGTAACTTAACTGCGGCTAATAAGGCGATTTTGTCAAAGAGAATATCTCCCGCAGGGAAGCTGCTACCATCAAATATTTGCCCTCATTAGACTCCCCTCTGGAAGCGCTTTCACTGCAAGCTGCAGATTCCCTCCTAACAGCAAGCTTTAGGATAGGGTACTGAATTGTAACTTACTTTCGCCTAATAATGCGATTTTGGCAAAGAGAGTATCTCCCGCAGGGAAGCTGCTACCATCAAATGTTTGCCCTCATTAGACTCCCCTCTGGAAGCGCTTTCACTGCAAGCTGCAGATTCCCTCCTAACAGCAAGCTTTAGGATAGGGTACTGAATTGTAACTTACTTTTGCCTAATAATGCGATTTTGGCAAAGAGAGTATCACCCGCAGGGAAGCTGCTAACATCAAATGTTTGCCCTCATTAGACTCCCCTCTGGAAGCGCTTTCACTGCAAGCTGCAGATTTCCTCCTAACAGCAAGCTTTAGGATAGGGTACTGAATTGTAACTTACTTTCGCCTAATAATGCGATTTTGGCAAAGACAGTATCTCCCGCAGGGAAGCTGCTACCATCAAATATTTGCCCACATTAGATTCCCCTCTGAAAGCGCTTTCACTGCAAGCTGCAGATTCCCTCCTAACAGCAAGCTTTAGGATAGGGTACTGAATTGTAACTTACTTTCGCCTTATAAGGCGATATTGGCAATGAGAGTATCTCCCGCAGGGAAGCTGCTACCATCAAATGTTTGCCCTCATTAGACTCCCCTCTGGAAGCGCTTTCACTGCAAGCTGCAGATTCCCTCCTAACAGCAAGCTTTAGGATAGGGTACTGAATTGTAACTTACTTTCGCCTAATAATGCGATTTTGGCAAAGAGAGTATCTCCCGCAGGGAAGCTGTTACCATCAAATGTTTGCCCTCATTAGACTCCCCTCTGGAAGTGATTTCACTGCAATCTGCAGATTCCCTCCTAACAGCAAGCTTTAGGATAGGGTACTGAATTGTAACTTAACTGCGGCTAATAAGGCGATTATGGCAATGAGA